>NW_025398343.1:0-5782 GCF_016433145.1 Gracilinanus agilis | reverse complement strand
CAATTAAGTTTCCTCGCTCTCTTGTAAATCTCCCCAATGTAGTTTTTATCCCATCTATTCATTACCTGCTAGGTTTAAGGCATATTGTCCATTAAGCTATTGGGAGAAGTAGGTAAAGAAGGATCTATTACTTGATGTCCTCAATGTTTAAATTGTTTTATGTATCAATTAAATGTTTTTGCTCTTGGATTGTTGTCTTAGATGGTTTATAGAGACTTTTATGCTAAATGGTATCATCAATTACCCCCCAAATAGCCACACTGAATGGAGAAAAGACAGAGTTCAAAAAACAATGGCTACACATTATTACATGTATTTTTCCTTGCCAGTTCTTATGCCCTAATTTTAGCATAAATTTGATGGGAAAATCAGAGTCTTAAGCCAGAAATCTTCATAGATCCTATTTAAGTAGAGATAAATTAGGATGACCATGAATCCAAGGGACATCTAACCCATAATAGTTATATTAACACTGCTATGGGTTTTTTTTTTAATATCTACTTGACCTAGGCAGTTCCCTAAAAGTAAATTCCCAATGAAATGTTTCCAATGTAGGAATTCTCCCACAACAATGAAATAACAAGTGGAGGGAAAGTGAAAATATAAACCTATTTCAAGTTTTAGTTCTCAGGCTTTTGTTCTACTCTCTGTGTATATTTTTCCCTTGAACATCTCACATACTATCATAACTTTAATGCTTTGAATAATGTCTTAAACTATATCTCCCTCAATAGATTAGGTAAAAATACAGTAGTAAATGGCCATGGTAATCTATTGTTTAATAAATGCAAAGATCCAAGCTTTGGGGATAAGAACTCATTATTTGTCAAAAATGATTGGGAAAACTAGAAAGCAGATTGGCAAAAATTAGATTTAGACCAATATCTTACACTGTATACTAAGATAAGGAAAAATGAATACATAATTTAGACATAAAAAGTGATATTATATACATATTAGAGAAGCATGGAATAGTTTACCTATAAGGTCAATGGATAAGTAAAGAATTGATGATCAAATGAGACAGCATTACAGGATATAAAATGGATAATCTTAATTACATTACATTAAAAAGGTTTTTCACAAACAGAAGTCAACACAACCAAGATTAAAGGAAAAGCAGAACACTGAGAGGGGGGAGGTTTTTGCATTAAGTTTCTCTGATAAGAGCCTCATTTCTTAAATGAATAGAGAACTGCATCAAATCTATAAGAATATGCGTCATCCCCCAAGTTATAAATGGTCAGAAGATACAATCACTTTTCAGAAGAAGAAATCAAAACTATCTAGAGTCTGATGAAAAAAAATATTCTAAATAACTATTGATTGGAGAAATGCAAATTAAAGCATCTCTGAAGTATATCTCTCACCTGTCAGACTGACTAATATTATAGAAAAGAGAAAAGATAAATATTGGAGGGGATGTGGAAAAATTGGGATACTAACTCATTGTTGGTAGAATTATAAACCAATCTAACCATTGCAAAAAACAATTTGGAACTATGCCCAAAGGGCTATAAAATTGTGTGTACCCTCTGACCCAGCAAAAGCACGACTAGGTCTATATCCCAAAGAGATTAAAAAACAAAAAGGGAAAAGAATCTATTATGTACAAAAATATTTATAGCAGCTCTTTTCGTGGTGGCAAAGAATTAGACATTGAAGGGATGCCCATCGATTGGAGAATGACTAAACAAGTTGTGGTATATGATTGTGATGGAATACTATTATGCTATAAGAAATGATAAGTGGGATGGTTTCAGAAAAAAACTGGAAATAATTACATGAGCTGATGCAGAATGCAGTGAGTAGAACCAGGAGAACATTGTACACAGTACAGCAATAAGATGGTCAAATGTGAATGCCTTGGCTATTATGAGCAATACAATGATCCAAGATAATTCTGAAGGACTTATAATGTAAAATGTTACCCATGTCCAAATTAACAAAATCTGAATGCAGATAAAGCATACCCTTTTAAATTTTTATATTTTTTTCTTGTCCTTTTGGTAGAAGGAGGGAGGGGAGGTTGGTCTGTGTTTTCTTTTACAATACAACTAATATGGAAATATGTTTTGCATGATGGCATATGTATAATCTATATCAAATTGCTTACCTTCTTAGGGTGTGGGGACATCAAGACAGGAGGGAAAGAATTTAAAATTCAAAAAAGCTTTAATGAATGCTAAAATTGTTTTTACATGTAAGCAGAAAAAATAAAATATTTTAAAAATTCAAACTGTATCTCCTTTGATCTTCAGTCCCATTTCTCTAAGTCAGGGGTTGGCAATGTATGGCTCTGGAGCTCTTTTAAGGGCCAGATATGGCTCTTTCTACAGGAGCCATAAAGTCCATTTTTTTTTCAGGCGCTGTTACAGGAGGGTGCACTGTTACAGGAGCTCGTGCTGTGAGCACTGTGCGGCTCTCACTCACAGCCAGAAAGATTGCCTACCCCTGCTCTAAGTGCTCACTGGAAACTCTCATTTCTGCAGCCTACCATCACATCAAATTAATCCCTCAAACACACCTTAAAACTAAAGTCATTGTCCACACTCAGTTCTGGTTGGCAGTCTTGGATTTTGTAATCACAGTTGCTGGTTGTAGGTGATCTAGAACAATACTGCTATCCTGGAAATTGTGAGGGCAATGCTCTTAAAGTTATTGGAACTAAGAATACAATAAAACTGGCTATTTTCATATCTTTGTGGGGGGGGCAACTAAAGTTATCACATTTCTCCAAATCAGTTTTCCCTCTAGATTTTCCTAATTCTTTCAACTTAAAATTTGAAGTGCTCAGCATTTCTTCCCTCTCTCTCCCCCACATCCAAGTGTTAAGCAAGTCCCACTGACATTTATTTGTTAATGTGTCTTGTAAAGTCCCTACCTTTCTATTCTCTCTACTACCACTCTGGTCCATTACCTAATCACCAAACACCATGACTTTGGTAATAATCTCCTATTTCATACCAGAAATTCCTGATGAAATCATAATCCAGACAACAATAATATACACACACATACATACATACACACACACACACACACATATATATATATATTACATGTAGGGAATCAAAGGTAGGAAAGCTTAGTTTCAAATCTGGCCCCAGACACTTACTAGGTATATGACCCTGGGCAAGTCACTAAAACCTTTTTGCCTTAATTTCTTCAGCCATATTATTCATACAAATTGTAGTATATGCTGGTGATGGAATATTATTGTGCTCAAAGGAATAATAAACTGGAGGAATTCCATGTGAACTAGAAAGACCTCCAGGAATTGATGCAGAGTGAAAGGAGCAGAGCCAGAAGAACATTGTACACAGAGACTGATATACTGTGGTAAAATTGAATGTAATGGACTTCTGTACTAGTAGAAATGCAATGAACCAGGACAATTCTGAAGGCTTTATGGAAAAGAAAGATCTACAGAAGTGGAAACATAGAAGAAAAACAACTGCTTAAACACGTGGGTTGATGCAGACATGATTGGGGATGTAGACCTGAAAAGACTACACCAATGTAACTATCAATAACATGTAAATAAGTCTTGATTGATGACACATGTTAAAACCAGTGGAAATGCGCGTCAGCTATGGGGGGAGGTGTTGAGGGGGGCGGTAAAGGGGAAAGTAAGAACATGAATCATGGAACCATGGAAAATTTTTCTAAAAAGAAATTAAAAAATTAAACCTAAAAAAAAAATTTCTTCAGCCATAAAATGAGTTGGAGAAGAAAATAACAAACCACTCTATTATCTTTGTCAAGAAAACCCCAAATGGGATCACAAAGAGTTGGACACAACTGAAATGACTGAATGACAACAACAAATACTACACCTGAACATATGGTGTAGGTATACATATATCTATACAAGGTATATGTATATACATGCCTAGATACAATACATATATTTACAAATACATTTTCAAGTACCTAAACATCCATGTTCATACACAGTAGGCAAGCAGAAGAAGAAACTTTGAGTAGTGGGTAGAGCTATGGACTTGAAGTCAGGAAGACTGATTCAAAAGGACCCTCAGACACCTACAGCTATGTAGCTCTCTGCAAATCACTTTACCTTGTTTGCAAAATTGAGGTAATACTAATACCTTGCTCCCAGAGTCATTGTGAGACTTGGACCTTAAAACCAGCCAGATGCTTTAAGTCTTCCTGTTTGGATTAGTTTCTGAAAATCACCAGTCTGCACTCATGATGGCCCTGCTTTGACACCTTTAGTTGCTCTTCATTGCTTGCTGGATTAAGTCCAAATGCTTAGACCTGGCATTCAAAGTCTTCCACCACCTTCTGAAGTATGATATGACTCTCCAACCTCCTGCCCTTCTTTTCTTCTATGTCAACTCCAAATGACCTACTTTCACCTCTACTTGCCACACACATGTCCTGTCTCCAGGCTTTTTGAAAACCTCAAGTGTTCTCCCTACTTTTTTTCAAAGTTCTTCCTCTAAGGTCAAGCTATAGACCTGTCTCTTCTAGACCTCCCTAGAACACTCCAGCTCATAGTGGTAATTTCTTCATTCAATCAACCAAAAATCATTAAGCAATTATAGAGATAAATGAGGAAGCGTCCCTGCCCTGAGGTGAGTTGCAGTCTAGTAGAAGAAATAAGATATGTAGGGAAATAAATACATGTATAATATGAAATATGGGGCAGGTAGGTGCCATAGTAGATAGAGTACCAGGACTAGAGCCAGAAAGATTCATCTTCCTGAGATCTAATCTGGTCTTCAGCACTAACTAACTGTGTGACTCTGGGCAGGTCACTTCCTCCTGTTTGCTTCAGTTTCCTGTATGTAAAATGAGCTGGAGAAGGAAATGGCAAACCACTCAAGGTTCTTTATCAAGAAAACCCCAAATGGGGGATGTTGACTTTAAATGATCACTCTATTGCAAATATTAATGATATGGAACTTGGTTTTGAACAATAATACATGTAAAACCCAATGGAATTATTCATCGGCTCTGGGGAGGGGCAGGGAAGAAAAAGAACATAAATCAGGTAACTATGGAAAAATATTCTAAATTAATTAATCAATAAAAATTTTAAGAGAAAAATAAGCAACATAAAAAAGAAAAAGAAAACCCCTAATGGGGGTCTCAAAGTATCAGATACAACTGAACAACAAATAATAAGAAACAGAATAAATGATTTCAAAAATTTAAGAGCCTACTATGTGCCAGGAATTATACTAAATGTAGGAGATTAAAAGAAAAACAAAAAACAAAGTCCTTGCTCTCAAGGAACTCTCTAATAGGGGAAATGGCATAGCAAAATACTATTCGACACTCTAAATAATCATTCTATTGCAAACATTAATATGGAAATAGGTCTTGATCAATAATACATGTAAAGGGGGCAGCTGGGTAGCTCAGTGGATTGAGAGCCAGGCCTAGAGACAGGAGGCCCTAGGTTCAAATCCGGCCTCAGACACTTCCCAGCTGTGTGACCCTGGGCAAGTCACTTGACCCCCATTGCCTACCCTTACCACTCTTCTGCCTTGGAGCCAATACACAGTATTGACTCCAAGACGGAAGGTAAGGGTTTTTTTTAAAAAAAAAAAAATAATAATAATACATGTAAAACCCAGTTGAACTGCTCATTGACTATGGGAAGGGGGAGGAAGGAGGAGAGGGAAAGAATATGAATCATGGAACCATGGAAAAATATTTGAAAATAAATAAATTTTTAAAAACTGTTCAATGAAAGAAAGAAAAAGGAAGGAAGGAAGGAAGGAAGGAAGGAAGGAAGGAAGGAAGGAAG
>NW_025398342.1:0-12415 GCF_016433145.1 Gracilinanus agilis | reverse complement strand
CCTTCCTTCCCTCCTAAAAAGAAAAACCAAGTCTTTACCTTCTGTCATGGAATCTGTACCATGTTTGGGTTCTAAGGCAGAAGAGCAGTAAGGGCTAGTCCATGGGAGTTAAGTGACTTGACCAGGGTCACACTGCTAGGGGGCCAAATTTGAACCCAGGACCTCCCATCAGGCCTGACTCTCTACCCACTGTGCCACCTAGCCACCTCCAATCAGCAAGTATTTTAAAGTCCTGTTCTATTTCAGACACTGTGCTAACAATCTAGGGATACAAAGACCAGAAAGAAAACCAAGACTCAACCCTCCAAGAAGTTACATTCTATTGGGAGAAAAAAAATGTGCATGCCTGAAAATATCAAGCAGCTTTTCCTCAGAGCCTTAGAAGGTGCACGCCACATGCTCTGCCCGGTTTGCCTATCAGCAGACCAGAAAAGCACATCTCCCCCAGTCGCTGCTGGTAAAGCGACCCCCATTTTGCGGGCATAGTTGTCCAAAGGGTGAGCGGGAAGGCCAGGTTGGGGAGCCACCCAGTTCCGGGCAACCTGGCCATTGGGCGGCCATTGCTGTATACGTACCTCTGTGTTCTTCTGGGTCGGATACATCCCTGGGGAGGCTTTCCTGACTTGCCGCCAGAGGCCCCAGCATCTACCACGTGCCATGTGCCTTGGGCAGGGACAATGTTGGCCCGTGAGACACTCACCGGGTGGGGAGCCTGACGCTCGGTGCCTTTGGATCCCTTCCTTCTTCTCTTGGCCCTTGCTCTCTGAAGTCTCTGAAATGACAAGGACTAGGCTGGAAGCCAGAAGCACAGAGCAGTCCAAGGCCCCCAGAACATCCCACCCAGGGCACCCATTCCCAGACCTTTGGGCAAATGCACGAATACCAGCTGGCAGGATCTCAAGACAGGCAACTGTTCACAATAGGGAGGGTGGATGGTGGTGAGAGCGGAAGCACAGAGAACTCGGGCTTACTTGGAGAAATTCATGTTCAGCAGTAATGAAAGGATTTATATCAATAATTTTGTAGGTAAGTACATATTAGCTCATGGTCTGTAATGTAATTTTTAATAAGTCAAAACCAGGATACATTTTAATTATCTTGTCAATCCAACTCCCCGCTGTTGATGGATAGCGATGGTATTCTGCGTCAGCTCAGGCTCCTTCCTTAGCTTCCTTTCGGCAATTTTTTTAGACAGAACGATGACTCCCATTCCCCAGTCCCAGGAGGGCTCAAAAGCAGCACGTATTTTGCTGTTTGGTGGTTAAAGCCGTGTCTGACTCTGGTGATCTCATCTGGGATTTGCTGGGCAAACATACTGGGGCCGTTTGCCATCCTCTCTAGTTCATTTCACAGATGAGGAAATGGAGACAAACGGGGTTAAGTGACTTATCCAGGGCCACTCAGCTCATCACTGTCTGAAATCTGGCTTAACTTGGCTCTTCCCAAGTCCAGGCCCAGTGCTCTATCCCCTGCATCCCTTGGCTGCCTGCTCTGTTTAAGTATTTCCGTTTTTATAGATGAGGAAACTGAGGCTTCTGAAGAGTATGTGACTATTCCAAGGTCACATGGCTAGGAAACTCAGCACTCTTTCTACTATAACAGGCTGCCTCTGACATCTGAAGAGGGTTATTTTGAATCTCCAATTGGCCCCTCATCCACCTCTCCTTGTGTGGTAACGACCCTCTGGCCTCGCTGTCCCTGAGCAAGGCTCACTACGCCTCCCCCTTGGTGCACGCTCCAACAAGCTTGCTCACGTGTAGCCTAGCACACTCACACATGCTCATCTACACTTGCATACCTTGCTCATATTCCCATACTCTTGTTCACATGCGCACACAGATACACATGCTTGTGTATACATTCCTGCACATGCACCCACCACATACGTGTATGTTTTAGATACTTGCACACTCATACGTGGAAATCACACTCATTCCCAGCTATGCACAAGCTTGCTCACAGATTCTCTAGGCTTACACATGTATATGTGCACATACACACACTCTTTCACATGCACACATATATCCTCAAGCACGCTCACCCACACTCCTATGCTCAGACTCACTCTCATAGTCAATTGTACAATCATATGGTTACACACATCCCCCCTCATGCACACTTTCACACACATATCAGATCCACTCACGGATTCCCTCTGCAAGTGGGCACACTACAAACACACACACAAAGGCTCACTCCCACTCCTGCACACTCACAGAACCATACTTGTCCTTACACTAGCAAGTTTGTGTGTAGGAGAATTCATGAGTGTGCATAAGTGTGCACAGTTGCGTGGGAGCATGTGGGACAGGATGATGTAATCTTGAATAATCATGCACATTCCTCACACACTCGCACCTACACCCTCACCCACAATTGAACAAATCATACTCATGTGAATGCTGTCTCACTCAGTGTACCTTCCTATAGTCCCACACACCCATACACACTTACAGACAGCCTCATATACTTCCACATGCTTGCACGCTCTTACACACACATCATACACATTTATGGATTTCATAGAAACTCACATCCACACACACTTATACACCATCCCATACTCATGTACTTTCCTGCACACTCGCCCACATGGGTGTGTGTATGATGTGGGACAGAGAGGATTCTGTGAGTTTGTGCAAGTGTGTGGGAGAATAATTGTGCATGAGGACATACTGGAGAGTGCATGAGTTCACAACTGTTCATGGGAACGTGTGTCAGCGTGTGTCAGCATGCAAGAGTATGCACCAACATGTGGGAGTGTGCACTAGCACGTGTGAATATGCATGAGTGTGTATGTATATATGTATGTGGGGGGTGGCAGTGATTTTTGCTGATTGTGTGAATGTGAGGGTATGTGAGTGTGCCCGTGTGTGATTGCATTTGTGTACGAGTATCTGAGTGTGAGCACCCAGGTTGGTGATATTCATCCATTGGATGATTGAAGTGAAATGACGTTTTTAAAAAATGTTTTAAGTTGTTTTAATTAATTAATTATAAGACTATTTTTCCATGGTTTCATGATTCATGTTCTTTCTCTCCCCCCTCCTGTAGCCAATGCACAATTCCGCTGGGTTTTACATGTGTCACTGATCAAGACCTATTTCCATATTGTTGATATTTGCACTAGGGCAGCGATTCCCAAAGTGGGCGCTATCGCCCCCTGGTGGGTGCTGCAGCGATCCAGGGAAGCAGTGATGGCCACAGGTGCATTTATCTTTCCTATTCATTGCTATTAAAAATTTTAAAAATGAATTTCCAGGGGGCTAAGGAATATTTTTTCTGGAAAGGGGGCGGGAGGCCAAAAAAGTTTGGGAACCGCTGTCACTAGGGTGATCGTTTAGAGTCTACACCCCTGATCATATCCCCATTGAACCATGTGGTCAAGCAGTTGTTTTTCTTCTGTGTTTCTGCTCCCACCGTTCTTACTCTGGATGTGGATAAGTGTTCTGAAATGACTTCTTTGCAGTTGCACAGATAACGAAGGCCAAGCCAGGCCGGCGAGAGGCCGCCTGCCTTCCACCAGCTTGGTCAGAGTTTCTTTCTCCTTCCTCATTGAACTGTGGGACTTCTCCATTCCCATCATCTGCACAGAATTAGCAACTAAGGGTAGACGGTCCCCTGATTCGTAGGTAGAGTTTGAGTTCTTTCTCTATAGTTTCCCCATTGCTAACGTCTCAGGAGAAGCTCGGCTAGACTCAGAGAGGGAAAGGAAAGTAAGCCTCTGCCCTTTAGCTATGGTTGGGGGCCCGAGGGCAGGGTCGGCATTAGTGTCCCACCACCCTCAGTGATGCTGACTTCTTAAGGCAGTGAGCACGCTACCTTTTGTTGAACAAGAAGCAAATGAGAAGGGAGAAGAAATATATGCGGAGGCAGCAAAGTTCAACATTGAGAAAAGGTCGTCTTGTGCAAACAGAGACCGAAGATAATGAAATATTATAAGGAGAAAAAATGAGCAGCCAAAGAAAATTCAGATGTCCAACTTAATGAATCAGGCAGGATGGGGAGTCCTTAGAGCCCACGGATGACCTTATCTCAGACTTATTAAGCCGAGTAAAGCAGAGGCTCTCACGAGCTCCAGTCTTATATCATCAGATGCCCATTGGACATCTCCAACTCAATGTGTCCAAGCCGAAAGCTGTCACCTCGCTCCCATCTTGCTTCTGAAGCACTCTCTGACTATCAAGGGGGCCACTGTCCCTTCAGACACCCGTTTTCGACTGCATCTCACTGACACTAGGCCCCAGTCTCCCCCACCCTATGCCCATGGCTGATCCACTTCTTGTCATTTCTACCTCGATGACACGTCTCTGGCTGTTCCTCAGCCGTCTCCTTGTTGTTCCTTACCTATTCCTCTGCAGTAGGCTTCTAATTGGTCTTCTTCTGTCATCTCTCTATTCTCTATTCAGCTGCCAACCTATGATTTTCTTTTAACCCTCATCTTCCATCTTAGAATCAATGCTGTGTATTGGTTCCAAGGCAGTGTTAGAATTTAAAAAATAATCTTGGAGTATATTAAATTTATAATTATTTATTAGTAAAGAAAAAAAAGGTTACCAGATTGTCCAAACTACCCAAGGTCTTCAGCCATGTTGCAAATCTTTAGTTCTCAGCGGGGCATCTGGGTGACTCAGTAGATAGAGAGTCAGACCCAGAGACAGGAGGTCCTGGGTTCAAATTTGACCTCAGACACTTCCTAGCTGTGTGACCCTGGGCAAGTCACTTAACCCCTATTGCCTAGCCTTTGCTACTCTTCTGCCTTGGAACCGATACACAGTATTGATTCTAAGATGGAAGGTGAGGGTTTAAAAAAACTTTAGTTCCCAGATTCTCAGGCCGCATGGTCCCAGTCTGGTGGGCCCAGTGTGGCTACAAGAGGCTGCGAAGCGAAGTGCAGCCCACCACAAATGGGCAGCCAGCCACAAACACATGGGAAAGAAGCTCCTGGGCAGAGTGAAGAAAAACCTCCCACAGCATGAGACTGGAGCAAAAAAAGGGGCCTGTTCCTGCTTGATCTCCATCTCTTATATCCCTACTGCTGTCATTCTCTTTGGCTCTCCGTGTGGGAGCCCGAGTTGTGTCCTGACCTTCAGGCACGTAACCACACAAGCTACTCTTTGGCTCATTCAGGAAGTCAGGGACTTAGGATGGCCATGTGGCTTTCCCCTTCACATGACTGGCATTCTTTCTTAATATGTATGTACCAGCAAATGGGTTTTATGTTTATGTTCATTTCACACAGCAGGAGAGCGGCAAGGGCTAGGCAATGGGGGTCAAGTGACTTGCCCAGGGTCACACAGCTGGGAGGCCACATTTGAACCCAGGACCTCCCGTCTCTAGGCCTGGCTCTCCATCCACTGAGCCACCCAGCTGCCCCTCAAGTTCTATTTTCTAAAGTCCAGGTCTGACCATCTCAAACCCTCCTTTGATAAAATCCAATAGCTCCATATTAGGGAGGAAAGAAACAAACATTTATTAACTACCTACTATGTGCCAAATACTTTGCAAATGCCATCTCGTTTGATCCTCACAACATCCCTGCTTGGTAGGTGTTATCATGCCTGTTTTATAGATGGGGAAACTAAGGCAAACAGAGGTTAAATGACTCCTGGAGGGTCACACAGCTAGAATATCTGAGACTGGATCTGAAACTCAGGTTTTTTCTGAATCCAGGCTCAATGCTACATCTGCTAGCTATGCCCCCTTGCTCCTAGATCAAAAATCAAGTTGTCTGATTGGCCTCTTCCTACCTTTCCAGTCTTCTTTTGCTTTACTTCCCTAACACACCACATCCCCTCATGTGCTGACTATCTCTCATGCCTAGGCCTTTCCCTGGCCTTTTAGATTCCCAAAAGACTCGGCTCAAATCCTGCCTTCTACTGGAGGTCTGTTCCCATCCCGCTAGCTGTAGTACCTCCCCTTCTGAGATTACCTTCCCTCTCCTTTCTCTAGACCAGTGATTTCCAAAGTGGGTGCCACCGCCCCCTGGTGGGTGCTGCAGCGATCTGGGGGGATGGCGGTGACGGCCATGGGTGCATTTATCTTTCCTATTAATTGCTATTAAAATTTTAAAAAAATTTCCAGGGGGCTAAGTGATATTTTTTCTGGAAAGGGGGCGGGAGGCCAAAAAAGTTTGGGAACCCCACTGGGCTAGACAGTCGATTATCTTGTATGTGCCTTGTATGTACCCTGTATGTCCAGTTGGATAGCTGGGAGTTTCTAAAGGTCGCTTCCTTCAGGGGTCATACTGATGTCTGGAGCTCTCTTTGTCAAAAGCAGTGGTAGAGAAGGCAATCCCAGGACAGCATCCACAATCGCAACCAATAAAAGCCAGACACGTCCAAGGGGATCAGAAGGTATCTGTGTGGGATCTGAGGCATGGAGCTCTCTGCCTGGGACCATCAAAGGTAGTCCTCTACTAGCCTTCAAACCCAACGGATGATGCTAAAAGTCCGTGGGGCCTTGTTCTGTGCTGGTCTTAACAGGAATTATTTGGACTCAGCCTCTGAGAAGGGGAGATCCATTCCTGCTTCTGTAGACTCGAATCTGAACCTCGAAGCCACCCCGGGCAGCCCTGTGCATTCTTTAGCAGGAACAGGGCCTCCTGGGGAGTCATTGCTTGTGCGGGCCCCGTGTTCTTCAGCCTAAATGTTCACTTTGGGAGAGAAGTTATTGATTCGGGTCCTTGAGTCGGCTCTAGTTCATCTAGAACTGCCTCATCTCTGGTCTCTTCTACATCACAGGGGACAAGCGTGTGTGCTTGGTTGCTGAGACACCTGCTTCTGGAACCTGCCATAGGTTGGTTATTTCTGCTCTGGGTTTTGAGATCTTGGGGTCGCTTTGATATGCACATGGGCCACGTATTCACTCCAGGACTACCGGCAACATCCATGTTTCCTGTTTGGGCCTATTGCAAGGGTTCTTCTTTCTTTCTTGTGTCATGGACCCCTCAAAGGAAAGTCTCCTGAAGCCTGGGAACAACACCCTCAAAAGTACAAGATTAAATACAAAATGTTACTGGAACCAATTCTATTGAAATGTTGGTGGAACGATATTAAAAAGGCGAGGCTAGGGGGCAGCTGGGCGGCTTAGTGGGTTCAGTCAGGCCTAGAGATGGGAGGTCCTGGGTTCCAATTTGGCCTCAGACACTTTCTAGCTATGTGCTGGGTAGTTCAGTGGGTTGAGAGCCAGGCCTAGAGATGGGAGGTTCTGGATTCCAATCCGGCCTCAGACACTTCAGTGTTTTGCGGTTGAAATTAGAAAGGACACAGGTAAATGAGGAAAAAATCTTTACAGCAAGATTTTCTGATAGAAGTTCTGACGTCCAAGAAATATAAGGAACTGAGTCAAATTTATACAGCTGTAAGGCATCCCTGAATGGATAAATGCTCAAAAGGATCCAGGGGCAGCTAGATGGTGCAGCTGAGAGTGCTGGGCTTGGCAGCAGGAAGATCTGGGTTCAAATCCAGTTTCAGATACTTGCTGTGTGACCCTGAGCAAGTCACTTAACCCTGTGGAGTTGTGAAATGATTTAGAAGTATATCCAAAAGGGGGCAGCTGGGTGGCTCACTGGATAGAGAGCCAGGCCCAGAGATGGGAGGTCCTGGGCTCGAATCTGGCCCCAGACACTTCCTAGCTGTGTGACCCTGGGCGAGTCACTTGACCCCCACTGCCTAGCTCTTACCACTCTTCTGCCTTGAAACCAATACATAGCATTGATCCTAAGGCAGAAGGTAAGAGTTTTAAAAAAGTGGAGGGGAGGCTAGTTGGCTTAGTGGATAGACAACTGGGCCTGGTGATGAGAGATCCTGCACTTACTTTCCTCCTTTGAATTCCTCTCTTTTGGTCAGCTTTACGATTTTTCAACCCTATGGTCAGGAGACCCTAGGGAAGTCATTTAACCTTCTTTGACTAGCCCTTACTTGTCTTTTGCCTTAGAATACTTAGTATTGATTCTAAGACGGAAGGTAAGGGTTTAAACAAAAAGAAAGATATTAAAGAAGCCAAACCTAAGAACCCTAGCTTAGAGGCTTTCTTCCATTGTATCTGGGATTCACAAAGCAGAGCCCTGACTGCTTTATTTATTAAAATCAAACATCACTGCTTCCCTTAAAGCAATGTAGCATCTGGGGTTTCTGAGAGTTTCTAGGAACAACGGAGAGCAGGAGGGTGGCCAGGGCAGGAGCAGCCTGCCACATGGGAGCCCTTGCCTGTCCTTGGATATCACACCTCTAGGCCATGCTAGGCCCACACTTGGAACCTCTCTAGCTTTATAGGACCTCCCTGCCACAGGCTTTGGGACTTACCTGTCCCTCCTCTACCACAGGGAGGCACTGGAGGAGGACCTCGGTGGAGATCCCTTCCCCTTCCTCATCTTGGAATGCTTGGCTGGCAGCACCCAGAGTCAGCCAGAGACTCTTTCTTTCCTTGTTTTTTCTTTGTTTTTAAACCCTTCCCTCTGTGTATTGGTTCCAAGGCAGAAGAGTGGGAAGGGCCAGGCAATGGGGGTCAAGTGACTTGTCCATGGTCACTCACTCATCGAGGAGATATCTGAAGCTGAATTTGAACCCAGGACCTATCATCTCTAGGCCTGGCTCTCAATTCACTGAGGCACCTAGCTACCCCTAATAATATATTTTTTTATATCTGTTTTTTAGAGAAGTGGTCCATGGCCCCCCAGAAGGGTTAAGAACCCCTGGAATCAGAATTAAAAGATCCTGTGTGCCTTGAGCAAGTTGTTTGACCTCTTTGGGCCTGAGTTGTTTCCAAATCTGTCAAAGGAAAGGTTGGACTTGATGGTTTCTAAGATCCCTCCCATGAGCCTTAGTAAAAGGAAGATACGAAAATCAAACCTTTCCATTTCGCTGCTGAGTTCCAACTCGGAGGCTAGTGACGCTGGAGGCTGTTCATCATCGTGTTTTGGACTTCCATTGCCTCCGCTGTCCCTGTGTTCACATCACAGTGATACTCTCTGCCCAGTTAATTACAGGACAAAAGCAACATGGGAACTTGGGCACATTTGGCTTCCAAAATCAAAGGGAAGCGTGGCTGAACAGACCTAGCGATCCTGCTGGTGTCAGAAGGGGGTGTGTGGCTATTCCCTTCCTACCGGATCCCGAGGGTGAGAAGGACTATTGTGTTGTTTTGGTTCCTCCATAGGGTCATTGAGAAAACAAGGCCATTTGCCTGATTCTTCGACACTCCAGAAGAACGATTGTGGGCCAGTTCAAGTCCTGGGAAGTCTTACAATGAAGCCATTTTCAAATCAGGGCTGCATTTAGCTTGGTGCCACTTTCCTCAGACTGTTCATGGGCCAAGTAGCCACTCCATTTCTCCTGCCCACTTCATGTCAGCAGGTGCGGCCCGTAAACCCCAAGATCTTTGGCAACCGCTTTGTTTGATTGGGGGGGTGGAGCGGAAGAAAGAAGGGTGGGAAAAAGATGCTGCAGTTCCAGGCTCCTGGGAGTGAGGGGGATTAGAGTCCTAGGCCCCCATTCACACTAGCCAATCACAGACATGGCAGCTGTCTACTTCAGAAGGAGACTTAGCAGTGTTCATCCCTGGAGGTCAGCAGTAACTTGGGGAGAAAGCAACCGGGCACGACACCCTCCTCTCCCAGAGAAGAGAAGAATTTAACTATTCATTTGGGCTATTTTAATAGCTGCCTTTTAGGGAGTCTCATCACCAGTCTCTTCCTTTACTGAGCTGCCCTTGACACTGCTGTCAGGGTAATATTTCTTTGAGGCACAGATTTGATCTCAGCTCTCTTGCTCAGAAATTTCAGGGGCTTCCTCTTGCCATGCAAAAAAAAATTGGAACAATGATAACATTGTTGTGTCTGACTCCTTGTGACCCCAGCTGGGGTTTTGTGGCAAAGAAACATGGATGGTTTGCCATTTCCTTCTTTCTCTAGCCCATATGACAGATGAGGAAACTGAGGCTAACAGGGTGAAGTGACTTGTCCAGGGTCACATAGCTAGGAAGTGTCTGAGACCCGATTTGAACTTAGGAAGAGGATTCTTCCTGACTCCGGGCCCATCGCTCTATCCACTGGTCCACCTAACTGCCTAATGATAATAATAGCTAGTGTGTGTACATAGCCCTTCAGCATTTGCAAAGCACTTGGTACATCATTTTATTTGCTCTTCATAGCAACCCTGTGAGCTAGGTGCTGTGATTATCCCCATTTTATAGATGAGGAATGTAAGTCAGGATTCCATCTGGGTTCTTTCTGACTCTAAGCAGAACACTCTAGTGGTGATGAATAAAAAAAAAAAATTGGAAAACCACAAATTCACATTATCTGTGTTGTATCGTAATTTTGTTGTTACCATTAAACATTCCTGTTAAATTTTAATGTGTTTGGGTCTCACTCTGGAGTTTTCCTGCTGGTTTGACACATTCCCAAACCACCCTGAATAACAAAGCAAGGATGGGCTCTTGGCCAGGAATGGAGCATGAGTGACAAGGGCTGGCAAAAAACGCTGTTTGTCTGCAATATTGCAAATATTATCAACAGAGCTTTAAACTGAAAGTAGAGACAGCACAGAACTATTTGCATTTCTCTGCCGGGCCGGCCACCACCCAAAGTTGCAGCTCCATGCCAGAGGAAGAGCTGCTCTCTAGAGAGGCCCAATAGGAAACGGGAAACAACGTTCCATTGAGGAGCTGGCTAGCACAGAAAAAAAGTGCCTCCTTGGTGCCAGCCATTGTGCTAAGTCTGGGCCATACAGTACAGGCAAGCCAGATAGTCCCTGCCCTTAAAGAGCTTGTAATAGGGGAAGCCAGCTTACACAGGGGAGTGTGGAGGGGCATGCTGGGAAATATTTAACAACTGGGGCTCCAAGGAAAAAGCCCAACATACTCTGGGCACACTTTTTTTTTTTAAAAAGACCCTTACCTTCTGTCTTAAAATGCATACTAAGTATCAGTTCCAAGGTGGAAGAGAGAGAGAAGGGCTAGGCAACTGGAGTTCAATGACTTGCTTAGGGTCACACAGCAGGGCACACTTTTACATTTATTTAATCTGCATTATTATTTAAAAAAAATTTTAAAAACCCTCACCTTCTGTCTTAGAATTGATACTGTGTATTGACTCCAAAGCAGAAGAGGGGTAAGGGCTAGGCAATGCGGGTTAAGGGACTGGCCCAGGGTCACATAGCTAGGAAGTGTCTGAGGCCAGATTGGGACCTAGGACCTGGCTCTCAATCCACTGAGCCACCCGGCTGCATTATTAACATTTTTCTCTATCACCTTCTTAAATCTAGACAATTGACAGAATATGAAATCAAAGGCTGATTTGTAGTTTTTGTGGACTCTGGAGGTGTAAATGCTAACACTGAAAATTTAACAATTTGAGTTGGCTCCAGCATACCCTGGTGCAGGGAGTCACTGGGCCACTGACTAGTTACCTTGGAATCTCTGCCTTGTAAGACAGTCTGGGTGTTTCTCTAAAGGGCTAGGAAATTGTCTCCACAAGCACCCTGGGGGATAGGATTTCCTGGTAGTCCCAGGCTGCTATTGGCCTAGCTTCCTGGTCACCTAAGGGCATAAGAAAGGCCTGATCACATGGAATTGAGCCTTTGTGGCATGGTAGTCCCTGCTAACCCAAGGCATTTCTGTGGACGTCTGATTATATGTCTCAGTGGATGAAGACAGGGGAATTTCCTTAACCTCAAAGGCAGCTAGGTGGTACAACGGATAAGGGCACTGGGCCTGGAGTCAGAGAGACCCAAGTTCATATCCAGCCTCAGCTACTTACTACTTACTGGTCATTTATGTTCTTTTTGTCTCAGTTTTCTCATCTGTAAAATGGGTATAACAGCCCATACTTCCCAGGATTGTTGTAAAGATCAAATGATGTAACATATGGTAAGGACTATATTAATGTTAGCTATTATTACCAGGTAACCTTTGTTTGGGCAGCTAGAAGCGCCTGGAGTCAGGTAGACTGATCTTCCTGAATTCAAACCCAAGCTCATATACTTCCTAGTGGTGTGACCTTGGGGAAATCCCTTCACCCTGTTGGCCTCAGTTTCCTCCTCTGTAAAATGAGCTAGAGAAGGAAATGGCCGACCAATCCACCATTTTGGCCAAGAACACCCCAAATGGGGTTAGGAAGAGCTGGGCATGACCAAACAACAACCTTTAGATTGGGCTTTTACAAATACTATCCCATTTAATCCTCCTCACAACCCTGGTAAGTTGGTTTTATTATTAGCACTCCTCTTTTACTGTAGTGGAAACTGAGGTCAACAGGTAAAGTGACTTGCCCAGGGTTACACAGCTAGCTTCTGAGGCAGAATTCACACTCAGGTTTTCTCGACTCCTCTATCTATTACACTATATTTGGCTGCTAGAATTACTGATCCACAATGACACATGTAAAACCCAGTGGAAATGCGCGTTGGCTGGG
>NW_025398341.1:0-1375 GCF_016433145.1 Gracilinanus agilis | reverse complement strand
CTCCGAAGGGAGGCGCGGGAAGGCCGGGAGAGGGGGAGAGTCCGCCCCGAGGGGCAGGGCGGGGCAATCCAGTCAGGAACCGGCGCGGAGGCCTCTGGGAAGCAGGAAGTGAAGATCTCCCCGAGGGCCCCCTGCTAGTCCGCTGGCCAAGCTTTTCCCGCCTTGGCGCCTTAGCTGGCCCTGGAACTTCCTGCGACCCCTCAGGCCTCGGTAATTATGTAGGGGTGGCGGGGGAGAGCCGGAAAGGGGGGCCCGGATCCTGCCGGGGGAGGGCGGGAGGCGGAGGACATCCCTCCCCTCCCCCAGGTTAGAGCCCCGGGCAGCCTGTGCACCTTGGGCCGGGCTGAGTTCGAATTCTCCCTTTTACGAGTCCCCTCCGGGAGCCTCTCCCCTCCCCCCACGTCCTGGGACTCTGCAGCTGGGCTGGCCGAGAGCCTGACTGGCAGCACAAAGGTGCGAATTTCCTGCGGGCCGCTCCGCTGTCTGACGGGGTCGGCTGTGGCCTCCGGCTTCCTCTTTGGGATCTTCTTAACTGCTAAAACGTCCTGCTTGGAGGGGGTGTCCCTGTAAGGGCCCAGGAGTCCTGTCTCCCAGCCTCTGGGCCCCAGATCCCCGACCTCCTGCTCCCCCGCCCCTCGGGCCGCCTCAGCTTCAGGCACCGCCCGCACCGGCTATTCAGGCTAAACAGGCAGTAATGACCAGAGGGAGGGTGGAGAGGGAAGAGGAGTTCCGGAGGGCTTCCTGGAGGAGGCGACATTGTCCTTTGGACTATAGGGAAGCTGGGGAGGGAGAGCCTGTCAGCCGCCCATGGGGGACACCCAGAGAAGTGCTTCTTGCCCGGAGCTGGAGGTGCTGTTCGTGGAGTCCCCCAGGAGGCTGGTGTGGCCCTGGGGGCAGGGAGGAGGGGGATGGGCCATTAGGGCTGGGAGTGGCCAAGAGCATCATGGGGGATTTGATGGGGAGGAGGCTGGGCCAGAGAAGAGAGCCCCAGGAAGGCCCTGCAGTCAGGGAGCGCGGCTCAGGGGAGGAGGAGGGCCTTCTGCAAAGGGAGCCCCACCTGGGTCCTGGGGAGGGCCTGGGTTCCAGTGTGGCCTCAAACTCTTCCTGTGCTCTTGGCAGCTCCCCCTTTTGTCTTTGAACCCCGAGCCTGGAAGGGCTTCCTGGCTGGAGGATCTCCCCCTGGAGACTGGGAGGAACCCCCATGAGCCTCCCCCAGCCCAAGGGGGGCTCCAGCAGGCACCTGAGGACTCCTGGGATAGGAGAGCTCCCAGGGGGTCCTCCTGCAACCCCCCCCCCCCAGCCCCCAAGCAGGGCTTTGGCTTTGGGCCACTTTCTTGTCAACCCACCTTGGCCTCTTGGTCACATCCAGGCCCTG
>NW_025398340.1:0-5054 GCF_016433145.1 Gracilinanus agilis | reverse complement strand
ATGTAATATATTATTAAATATGTTTAACAACATAAAATTAATAAATTATATAAATATATTTAAAATAATATCTATTAAGTATATAATAACTGAATTATAAAACCATTACATACAATGATTACTAGTGCTCCGGAATGTATCAGTAATTCAGTTTGACAAAAGTTCTTTAGATCATAGAGGCTTAGCACTAGAAATGACCTCAGAAGTAAAACAGTCAAGTCTACTTCAAAAGATTACTCTCTACCAAATCCTTGGTAAGTGATAATTCTGACTTCAGGATCAGTCATCTAGTCCCCAAACCATACTTCTACTCATAAAAAATAGGTTATTGTTACACTAAAATTACATGTTTGAAAATTCTAAAGGAAAGAATATTAAGGATGCTCATGTAATGAATTCTATAACTCTCTTCAGAAAGTTTATTAAATAAAGTCAGTTTTCTTACAAAAATTTTGTCACTTGGTGGCAAAGTGGAAAGAGTGCTGGACCTAATGTCGGGAAGATCTGAGTTCAAATCTAGTCTCAGATACTAGCTGTGTCAACCTGTTTAAATCACTTAACCTTGTTTGCTTCCGTTTCCTCATCTACAAAATGAGCTGGAGAAGGAAATGGCAAACCATTGTACTACCTCTTGTCAAGAAAACCCCAAATGGGATCATGAAGAGTCAGACAAAACTGAAATGACTGAACAACATTTTTACAAAATAGGCACCAGATATGGGACATGCCACTGTACTGCCTCCATTCACCATTGCTGTGACTCCTCAGACAAAAGTTCCCTTCCCCAATCATGACTTCTTGCTATACATTATCTTCTCCTATGAGAATATTACGGGAACTTAAGGGAGGAGTTACTATGCCCTGAGACTTACAATAATTTTTTTTCTTAAAACCCTTTCCTTTTATCTTTATATGAAATCTAAGATATAAGAGTAGCATAATTAGAGTTAAGTGATTTATCTAGGGTTACACAACTAGAAAGTGTCTGAGGCTAGATTTGAACCCATGTTCTCCTGTCTCCAGGCCTGGAACTCTACCCAGCTGGTCCATCTTTTTTATTCTGCTCCAAAAATAATAAGCTCTTAACATTTTTTTCAGACATTCATTTAATCATTCAGAGATGTAATAATAAAATGGCAAAGGCAACTGATGCCTACAATAAAATATATGGCAAAACTTTAAATATTTTCAGTCCAATTCAACATTTATTAAGCATATACTCCATGCCAAGAATTGTGGTAAGGGCTAAGGATACTTATAAGAAAAAAGAAGGCAATCTCTGCCTCAAAGGAGGAGAAGAAAACATGCAAAAGGAAGCTGGAAAGGGGCAGGGGTGGGCCATGAGATTCTATGGAGTGAAAATGAAGCAGAAACAGAATTGCTGGGTGAAATGGAGAATTGCTTACAAAGTTCTGAACCCTCTATAAAGGAAGGCACTTATTTATTTGTTTATTCATTACCCTCCAGCCTTCCAATTAGCAGGGAGAGGCAACTACTTTACTGGAGAAGTTGCTCAGGATCAAAAACAGAATTAATTTGCTTGGTGATAAGATTTCAGGAGGTCATCTTATCCTGGATTAGACATGATATTCAATGGAGAGAAACCAAGCAAAGCTGCTGATGAAAAAATGGCTAGAAATACTTTTTTTCCACCGAAGAATTAAACCTGGAAAGGTCATTCAGAGATCATACTCTCTTTGGCAGTACTGAATCTAGACTGTGTTATGTAGGATAGCATTTTTATTTCTTTAAAGGAAATTCTTCTATCTAAGCTTTCCCTTTGACCTGTCCTCAAAGGAAATGCATAAACCAATTCAAGTAAATCTCCATTTTTTAAATATCTAAAAAGAGGCGGCTAGATGGCTCAGTGGATAAAGCACTGAGTCTGGAGGAAGAAAGACCTGAGTCTGAATGATCTCAGACACTTACTAGCTGTGTGACTCTTGGCAAATCACTTAACCTCTGTTTGCTTTAATGTACTGAGAAAGAAATGGCAAATTAATCCAGTATCTTTGGAAAGAAAACTGCATGGAAAGAATGATCCATGGTGTGACAAAGAGCTGAATGTGACAACAGCAATGAAAGCATCTACACTGGGCTAGGCACTGGAATTTCAAATAAAATATCTTCCAGTTCACAAACTATCCATTCATCTTCACAAAATCTTCCCTTAGATATTCTTTTTCCAGCCATCATAATAATATTATATTACCATCTTGACAAGTTCAGCCTTTGTTTTTGAAATCATTACTTGTAAGGGGAAATAGATATAGATATATACCCATTTACATGTAAATGATAAATATAAACATAAAAATGAGTGGCATCTAGAAATACTTGATGAGAGGGTAAAAATAAATTAAAAATGCTGCTCTCCATGGCATTGATTAAAATAAAAACTTGGCATTTATATCTTCCTGGTGAAAGCCTCCATTTATAAGGCATTTAAGAAAGACTCTTTCCGTCTTAGAATAATTATGATATTTTGCTTCCACAGAAGAAAAGCAATAAGGGATAGGCAGTGGGTGCTAATTATGTCTTGCTCAAGGCCACACACCCAGGAAGTATCTGTGACCATATTTTTAAGACTTTTTTTTTTAAACTCTTATTTTCCATCTTGGATTCGATTCAATACTGTGTATTAGCTCCAAGGCAGAAGAGTGGTAAGGGTAGACAATGGGGGTCAAGTGACTTGCCCAGGGTCACACAGCTGGGAAGTGTCTGAGGTCAGATTTGAACCTAGGAGCTCCCATCTCTAGGCCTGGCTCTCCGTCCATTGAGCCACCCAGCTGCCCCCTTAAGACATTTTTTAATGAAGAATACCTCTTTCTGGATTATCACTTTAGTTATTCTCTGAATATTTTCTAGCTTCACTTTTAGGGAATATAAGAAAAAGTAAGTTATTTCTTGTAAACATGAAACCCTCTAACCAAGTATTTTACACTGTTATGGCTAATTTATCTTTACACTATTTCATGAGATTGACTTATCTGAGGGAGATTTTATTTATGCCCAACTTGAAAATGAAGTAAAAATTCATTTCCCTTTCCCTGTTTTTCTTTTTTTTGGAAGAGTTTCATTCATTCATTATAAAAAAAGTAAGATTATTTGAAGACACAAAGAGAATTTCAACAATTTGTCAAGACTTTTGTCCTTGTTACTTGAGAATCTCATGACTGGCAGTCTAATTGATGGCTAGCATTAAACCATTCCTTTTAGAGAAAACAAAAGTGTCATGAGTAAGTGTTTGAGTCAGGATTCATAGCAAGTTAGTCCTAGAAAGCCAAGCTGCCCATGGTACATAGACGTCAAGTAACTTGCTTTACATGACACAGCTAGTAAATTTAAAAAGCAGAAATTGAACCCAGGTCTTCTTGACTTCAGGACCAGCTAATAGGTCATGCTCTATGTTATGCTACCAGTAAAATTTCACTCATTTACATGTATGTGTGAATACATTACATATCTATTATGTATATGCATATAGTTTGTACATGTAATATATCTTCAATACTAGAGATTTCCTCAACTCTTCAGCTTACATTTGATGCAGATATCCAAGAAACCAGTATTTCATTGAGTCTTAGTACATTTTCTTTTTCTAAGAAATACCATCATATACTTTATTTATAAATGTATATAATATATCTTAAGCTATTCATCTAATTATAACTGGTATCCTGTGTCCAGAAAGCTTAAAGGAAACATGTGTATGACACTGTCATAGGCCTTCAATATATCAATCAATGAGTGAAATATGCTCTAAAAATTTCAGCATTACTTGACAGAAAAACCCTGGAGCTCCAGATTCATGTCCACGTACACTAGCTGGACACTATCTTTTGACCTTCTTTTGAAATTTGATTATAGAGCTACCCCTCTAATATTTCCAAGTCAATTTTTTGTGGCTGGAGTTTTCTCTCTAGTGAATCACATTTAAAAATCTACTGGAAAGACATGAATTTTATGAGATAAGGTGTTAGCCTATCAGCAAGTTCCTTAATATACATAGACAAAGAGTAGAAGACGGGTAAGATGATAGAGATAAACAGATATAATCTAAGTATTATCACATTTCTATTCATATTTTACGAAATGGCGAGAATTGAGGAAATGAAAAGAATCACTCTCCAAAAAGCATTCTCATACAGTACTCAATAGAAAATAAATAAGACAAGTATTAGGAAAAGTGTAAATTCCATGGAGACTTAGATGAAGGAGATCACATGATGTTTGGAGATTCCCAGGACGTTTGGGAAGGCTTCCTTATGAATATGTTGTTTTAACTGAACCATGAAACATTCTGTTTACATCCTAAAAGAGAGAGGCAGATGCATTGAAAGACATACATTTTGGCCAGTGCATAAAATTCATTTTGCTTGATTATGAATATTTATTAAAAGAGTTTTCCCCACAGGAGAGCTGAGAGAAAGAGAAGATGCTCATTAATTAAAAAAGTAAGATTAAAAAAGTTATTTTTTCCTTCAAGAAAGGTGGATAGGATTTTGACATTAAGTGATTTTCCATAATACTAATTCTTGCCATAAATATATTTTAATTTATATGTACTTGTTTAGCTTTATTAAGACTGCATTTAATGACACCACATCAATTTCATTCTTTGTAGGGAGAAGTAATATACTAAGAATAGATTATAAGGAGCTTGGAGGTAGGTGAGAGTCTTGCCCCATGGAAGATCTGCCTGCATAGCATGATGCTGGATTTCTAGCTATGCCTCATTAGCAGAAAATTCCAGAATAAAATAAAAGAGAATGGGTGATCTAGGAATAGAAATGAGGTGACTGTATGCCAAAAAGTGCCAGGAAAGGTCTGAGCTCTTGTCCAGCCTCATTATAACAGGCCTTGTTATAACCAGAAAGTACATTTTTTAAACCATCTGGGACAGAACCAAAGAGCGTGGCATTACTTTCTGAAGGTGAAAAATACTTTGAAAAGAGAAGATATTAATAGAGTTTAAAGTCAGGAATACTAGATTATTGTATCTCAAGTAAGGCTAACATATTATTTTTTGATTAGTATATATATATATATAC
>NW_025398339.1:0-8429 GCF_016433145.1 Gracilinanus agilis | reverse complement strand
ATATATATATATATATATATATATTTAGCACATCATTTGTACTACAGATAGCATCAGTCTCCTTTTACAGATTAAGATCTTGAGGCTTAAGGAAGTACCTTGACTATGCTTGACAGAGTTGGCCAAGTTATCAGAGGCAGGATCTGAATCTATGTCTTCTTAAGTCCAGAGCGTGACCAAACAGGACAACTCTTCAGGTATCTATGAAACAGTTCTGTCCCATTAGATTATGAGCTCCTTGAAGGCAGAGAGCATCTTCTGCCTCCTCATATATCCTCAGCACTTAGCCTGGCACACAGTAGGCTCTTCATGAATATTTGTTGACTTGAATAGCCTGCTAATAATTTGTCTTTCTTTTTTCCTCTCCCAGATACCACTCTCTGAAGTACTGGGTTCCCCTCAATTCTTTCCTATTTGCCAAGTCTGACATCTATGTAGAAATCTACCAAGAGTACCAATCTACCAACCCTCAGGTGCTGTTTCGCAGGGGTCCCCTCTATTACTGGATTCCAGTCAGAGGTCTTGGGAACACCAAAGTTCGTTATTTGCCATTTCGTGCAAAGAGCAAGTTCCTTTTGTTCCCTATGGCTATACAGGTGTGTGTATCACTTGTCTTTAAGCCATTACCTTCTTAGGATCCATACTAAGTACGAGTGGGAAGGGCCAGGCAATGAAGATTAAGTGACTTGCCCAGGGTCACCTAGCTAGGAAGTGTCTGAGGCCAGCTTTGAACCAGGAACCACCTGTCTCCAAGCCTGGCTCTCTAGCCACCGAGCTACTTAGCTGCACCAGAAGAGGATATCATTCCTGAACCTCTGTCATCTTCTTCTGTGAATTGTTAGGCAAATCCCTCCACTGTAGAGCCTTTGGTATATCCAAGTTTATCACATTTAAACTCAAAAATGCAGGAGAGGGAAGAAAGAACTCAGATAGATCAAATCAGTAAGTCTCCAGCCAAAGAAAACTGCCCAGCCCATTAAAGACATTCTGTCCCTAGACAAAAGACCATCATTCTGCCATCTTCAACCGTGGATCAGAATAATAAATCCCACTGATAGCATCTAAATATGCGGCCATTTCTGGCCCTTATCCTCTGGCTTCCACGGCTACCACTTTCAAAAGAAAGGGAATGAAAACATTGCTTATGTCCCTGTGTCTTGGTCTCCCTCCCCTCCACCCCCACCGTTTGGTCCTTTGTTTTCAGGCCCAGAATTTCATTCCAGGAGATGCTTTTAGGTTTCTTTTGCTTGTATTTTTTTATCTCCACATAAATCAGTGGAAATGGGTAGTAGGCCAGCAAGTGGAGTAAATCTATCTCTGCAGGCTCGGTCTTATCCTGGGTCCATTTACCAAGATGAGAGTCTGATTTCCTCCTGGCCGCAACAGGCCCACACAAAGCCACCTGCATATGGCTGCCTTGCCCCAGGGAGTCACAGATCTGACTCTTGGCTAGTGTCATTAAAGGGATTCCTCACATTTGTCATTCCCAGGAAACCTCTTCCTTGGGTTGTTGTTGTTGTTATTATTATTATTATTATTACTATTAAGATTCTGTCTTAGAATTGATACTGAGTTATCGGTTCCAAGGCAGAAGAGGACTAAGGCAAGGCAATAAGGGTTATGTGACTTGCCCAGGATCACCCAGCTGGGAAGTGTCTGAGGCCAGATTTGAAGAAACCTCTTCCTTGTTCCAGAGCACTGGGAGGGGTTTCTCTTTTCTGAGAAGCTCCGTGGGGAAAGCCTAATGCCTCCTCCTATCTAGCCTCAGAAGTTTGGCTTCTCCTCCTCCCCTCCATACCACATTTTTCTACTCTACACCTCATGACTTTGGTGTCAGTTCATCTCTTTTTCCACCCCACCCCACACCTGCTTCCTAGATCATTTCTTCATCCTACCTACTCAGTCGGGCAGCATTTCACAGGCTAAGCACTGGAGATCCAAAGATAGAAACGAAACCTCAAGAAGCTTGCCTTCTATTGGGAGGGGGGAAACAACACATATACAGAAAACTGTAAAACCCATGCAAGGAAAAATAATGATTTCTGGAGAGAATGGAGGAAACGAATGACAATGTCAGGAATTCCATGGCTCAAGAGAGAAGGAAACATATTTTGGGCAAATGTGTCAGCCTCAGCAAAGGCAAGACAACTGGAGATGGAATGGCAAATATGGGAAAGAGCAAATGAGGGCCAATTTGGCTGACCCACGAGTACATGAAGAAACAGTTTTAAAGGAGCCTGGAGGGGGCAGCTGGGTGGCTCAGTGGATGGAGAGCCAGGCCTAGAGACGGGAGGTCCTGGGTTCAAAATCTGGCCTCAGACACTTCCCAGCTGTGTGACTCTAGGCAAGTCACTTGACCCCCACTGCCCAGCCCTCACCACTCTTCTGCCTCAGAACCAAGACACAGTATTGACTCCAAGATGGAAGGTGAGGGTTTTAAAATAAAAATGAAAAAATAAAAGTAGCCTGAAAAGGCAGGCCAGAGAGGCCTGATAGTGCAGGCTTTTATATGCCCTGCTGAGGAGTTTGCATGTTGCCCTAATGGCACAGGTTTGAATAAGAGAAAGGAACTGAGGCCCAGCAATAATACTCTAGTCCCTCCTAATCGCTGAAGCCTCCCCTTGGTTTCCACACTTCCTCATATCTTTATATTAGGGTGCAAGAAATCTAGGAGCTCACCCAGCAAACTCCTGTTCCCCACTGACTGCTTGCTATACCCAGGCCTGCCGCTACATAAGCTAGACTCTTCCACTTTTGTGCCATTACAAACCTGAATCCCTAAAGAAACCTCAGTGGCCAGACTAAGAATCAGTCACCTCTTCTCTCACATTTGCTACCCCCATTTGTGACTGGTTCTCAGTGTTGGAGCCAAATGGCCAGCATGCCACAGGCATGAACATGACAACCTGAGGCCATAGGGCAGGGGCACAGTAGCCAATCTGGGCAGGCCCAACGCTTCCACAGCCTTTCTTCTTCCTACTTCCCAAACGAATCCCACACTCCAGGCTCCAGGCATTCTGTTCAGGCCACTTCAGGCCAGATGTTTGCACAGCTCTATCCGTGGCACCCACTTGGACTCTGGTTGATCTGAGGGTTTTCTCAGGTCAGGAGTTACCTCTATTCCTTCCTACAGTCAGATTAGACTCAGTAACCTTTGAAGCAGTACTAAGGCCTCATAGGAGGGATCCATCTCAGTGGCCCCTCATCGAGAGAAAGGGGAAATTCCACTCTTAGAACTAGAAGGGACTACTATGGGAACATACCCTTCTTTATTTTATTTCCCCCATGAATTTTCTTCTAGTGTAAGCAATAGGCATCTTCTTTCACATGATGAACATGGAAATAGGTAATATATGATAATACCTGTACAACCTAAATCCTATTATCTGCCTTCTTAGGGAGGAGTGGAAAGGAGAGAGAGAGAGAAAGCATGGATCGCAAAATATAAGAAAATATAAAGAAATTATATTGATGTGTAATCTGGAAAAAATTAACTTCATAAAATTTAAAAAAAAAGAACTAGAAAGGACTTTTACCATTGGCTAACCCAAGTCCTTCATTCTGTGGGAGACAGACACAGAGCCCAGTTACTGTCTAAGCAACAGGACTTGATTTGGCCTTTTCCAGGAAGAAGACCTTGAGGGATCAGACTGGCAGCCCAAAAACAACCCAAGTTTAAGGGCAGAAAAAAAATCTCCAAATAGGAGAGCCAGTCTCCTGGCTTCTTTCCCTTCTTGCCCTTGCCCCCTCCCGCAGTGGATTTTGATGACATGGTCCAGAGAAGAGTCATGTCTCAGCAGCTGCTCAAAGATGGCCAGCCCCCACCCTCCTAAGTACTGGAGACTCACAAAGACAGCAGCAGAGAGAAGCCAGCGATGTGGAGGTTTCTCTGGGCCCGGAACAACTTCATGTGGAAGTGCTCCATGGCCCCAGGATTATTCTGCAGGTTCACCTTCTCTGTCACGTCATCATACTTCCTGATCTCCCGCACGGCATCTGTTGGGGGGCAGGAGAGGAAACACAGGAAGGGGCTCAACCACACCCCAGCAGGCAGTTGAGGCTGCAGTGTGAGGCCATGACGTTTGCTCGCTGCTTCAAGTTCTACTGTCTTCTCATCAAAACTCCCCATGCTAGTAAGCTTCCCTCTGCTACTTATCTCCTGGAGGGGCAGCCCAGGAATATGGCCTCCCAATCCCTCTACTGAAAGATGTGGGATTCTGGAAATTCTAAAATTCCCCAAAGTACCTACCCCTGGGTTTTTGATGCATTTTGATAAGTTCCAGGCTGCCTAAAAGTTTCATTTTTTTTCCCTTTGGTCTAGACCTTCAATCTCATTAGTCTAGGAAATTCTTCATAGAAAAATCCCTCTTTAACTCAGTCTTAGAGATTGCCTTGGGACATTAAGAGCCCGTGACTAGCTTAAACTCTGCCCAGGTAGCAGAGGCAGGCCTTAAACCTCAAGATCAGCCTGCTCTCCACACTGTATTTCAGCCCCTCAAGTCTTCTGTATACCAAGTTGTAAGCTGATGGGAAGGCCATACCTAACAAACCCTGCAGTGCCTGGCACCATACCAGCCATCTGCCAACACTAGTTTAGGAAGGCAGAAAGAGAACCAGCTCTGGGCAATCAAACACCTGGATATCCCTGTCCCCATCTCCACAAAGTAACTTGGCAATAATTCGTTCTAATGCCCAAGTTATACATTGAGAGCCCAGAATGAAGTCCAATTATGCCGTTCTCTGCCAGATGGCCTTATTTTCTCTAATCTTTCCTTACTATCACTATCCCCTCCCCACAGGGCCCACTTAAATTTGCTGAGAAGTATCAACAAGGTGAAATGAGAAACCAAAGACATTTGTTAATAAATGACTCTCCCATCCACCTAACTCTCTTCACACTCAGCCTTTGGTCAACTTCAGAGGCAAAGGAAGGCCTCTCTTTAAGCACTCCCTGTTAAAACTGGTATTAGTCCCACAGCTGGCCTGTCTCTCATTGATTATCTTAATATTATTAATAATAGATATAAATTATATGTCTTTATTAATAGTTCTATTCACAGGAAGACGCTCTCTTTCTGTGTACACACACACACACACATACACACACACACGCGCGCTTGTGCATGCATGTGCACATACACTTTCTGCAAGAACAAAAACTGCTTAGGATTCAGTTGTCCTTACTGAAAAATGGCAAGGGGGGAAAAATGAGAAATACTGAATTAGAATGAATAAACTGTCTGCAGCTATGCAATCAAAGTGGGAATGGATAATCCCAGAACTGCCAAGTGCTCACAGCCAACCCTAGAAGGGAGACTTGGGGCCTAGGCCTGGTTCATGTGGTTTTGAATTTCTAGCTCATTGTACTAACCAAAACACATGGGATCAAAAAAGTAGGAGCACATGTACCATCTGGATTGAGATAGAGCCCTGAACTGAGTCCTAAAGCCACCCCAACCCTCCCACCAAAAAAACCCCAGCCTCAAAAATGGCCCAGAGGACAACACAGATAGTCTTCTGCCACTATCTGACTCAAAGCCCTGGGAGTAAGAACCCTGCTTAAAAGCAGCTTCCTTCCAGAATTTTTCCAGGTAAATGTATCACATATAGCTATGGGTATGGTATGCAGGCAGCTGGATATGCTTGAAACTGGTGCGTCACACCCATCTTACTAAGAAACAACCTTGCCTGGACATATCCCCTTGAGTCTTATGAATTAACCTGCCAAGCCCTAACTAGACAGGTAGGATGGGAGCTTAATATTGTTACGGCATGGAGTTCTGCCCTGCTTGGGCTAACGGGGAAACAGAAGACCAGTTAGTGAAGCCGCTAAAGCTCTTTTGAAGCAGTGGTCTAATCTTTCCCTCCCACGGTGGGGTCCATTTACCCCCAAACGCAAAATGGCCTAAGATCTAGGTTCTAGTCCCAATTGTGACACCAGCTCCCAAGTCCAATGTCTCTTTTATGCTCTCCTATTGCTTTTCTTGAGTCTTTGTTAAGAAATTCACTTTTTTCACCTTTCTTCTGCCATAAGCTCTTCAAGGAGTAAAAAAGGGGGACTTTGTTTTATCTTTGCAACCTTTACATGGCTGGCTGGTTCTAAAACCCTATATTGGTTACTGTGAGGAAAAGCTTGCCCAAGTCTGGGGTCCAGATCTGTTAGACCAGTGGCTAGAGTCTGGTAGTAATGAGAAGGCAAGGCATCCTGAAGACCATCCACTAGCATTATCCCTATATTTGAAGGATATTAGAGGAGGATAGATGCCTGTGATAGGGACAAAGTCTGGGAAAGAGGGTGTTCCACAATGTTGGAGATTAGATGAATGGAAGAAATGGAATGGTGAGAGGTTCCAACTTGGGGTACTGCCCCCAACCACATCTCTGTCACTCACCAATGACAAGCAGAACCAGAATAACAATGAGGACCACGAAGAAGGTGTTACCATAGCTCACCACCAGTTGCACCAGGCGAGACTTAAAGATCTTCTGCCATCTAAGGAGAAAGAAAGAGAAGCTGGAGGCATTCGAAGGCCAGAGGCTGAGATCCCTCTCAGGCCCAATCAGTTGAAGAAAAAGATTAGCTTCACTTTCTTATCCCACCCTTACCAGAGAGTTAACTTCTCAACTTTCCAGTTTGGGAAGTCTGTGCCCTTGGACAGCCAATTGCTTAATTCCTGACAATTCTGGAGAGATGAGTTAGGTAAGAGACACAACTAAGAAAAATTAACTTAGAGACCTTGGCTATTGGTTGCATAAGGACCTCCAGCCTCCCACATACACCTCCATTCCAGACAAGTCAAACTAATAACTTGGCTCAACAGCACCTTTACCCCAAAGGTAAAAGGGGAATGGGGGAGGGGAAGAGAAATCAGTAAGATTCCCTGTTATAGGTAAAGGGCTTTATATAAAACAGTATTAGTAGATGAAGGCCCATACAGGAGGCTCTGCCTCCCTTTAGGAAGAATGGCAACACTGATGCCTAGGAAAGCTCAGAGCCATTCCACTAGGGAAGCCCACTGGCAGCAAGTTTTCCTTGCTTCAGCCTGGTCTGACTCCTAGGGCTGTATGGGTTAGCCACCAAGCCTATACACATAGGTCATGGAGCTCAGCATTGCACAATTCATTGTCCAGGCACTTTGAGGCCTAAAGTTGATTGCTCTATATAGGCTGTACCTTTTAGGAGAAATGAAAGGAATGCAGAGCAACAACACAGCAAAGACCTCGGCATAAAGGAACGTAGCAACAGCAGTCCACTGGAGACTCATCCTTAATCAATAGCTGGTTCAGACCTAGAGGCAAAATAGACTGACCTTTGAAATGTTCAGAAAGATTTGAGGGGAAAAAAAAAAAGGACATGAGAAATAGGGTAAGGGGAATGGATTGACTGGCAGCAAACCCTCCAAAGAGCCTGTGCTCACCTGTACTTCAGCAATTCTATGCTCCAGCTGTCAAAACCTCCCTGCCATTCTTCAAACAGGAATTAAAACAAGCAACACAATCAAGCCCCATTAACAAGGCAACTTCCAAAGGATATGGGGAATCTCTTGGTTTCTGTAAATAACCTAACAAAGTCTTGAGAGTATGGGCTTTAAAAGTCCCAAACATAGGAACCGCCAGAGTTATTCACAAAACTACTATGTCCCTTAAACCAGGTAGCTGAGTAGAATCTTGAAATACCAAGAAAAATCAAATCTAGTTGATTTCCGATGGATAAAGCACTAAAGGTAAACTGGGCGACTTTGGCTAAGTCACTTTACCTCTCTAGGTTTCTTTTTTTTTTTTTTTTTTGGTCATCTGTATAATACAAATTAATAATGATGAACACAGCTGAGAGTATGGGCTTTTTAAAAGTCCCAAACATGAGATACCAAATCTAGTTGAGTTCTTGTGAGCAAATCAATAAAAATGATCTAAGTGACTTTGGCTAAGCCATTTTACCTCTCTGGATTTTTTTTAATCTATATAACACATTAATAATCATCATCATCATCATCATCATAGCAGCTTACATTTGCGGAGTGATTTCAAGTTTTTCAAATCACTCTGCATATTTGCCGTAAAATGAATGAACTGAACTAGACGAACCCCCTGGACCCCTGCAGGGAAGAATCAGGAAGGAGCTGGGTCTTCCAGATAGGCAGGAATAAGGTCCCCTCCTCTCCTAACGAGTAACCCTACTCCACCCCTCTGCTGGAACCTGATCAGGGCTCCTTGACTATGCAGCAGGAGCCCTTCGCTGCTCACGCCCTGGTCAGAACGCTGCGACAGCTATGGGTATCTGGCAGTGCCAAGGAAGAGGCCTGGCCCCGCTACTTGGGGCCCAAGGGGTCCTAATTCCTGCTGCGGCGTGGGCAGCTGTCACTGCCCACGCAGCCTCGCCTTCCTCCCAGCCCACTTACGCCCAGCTCCTGGGGCGCAGCCCAGAGCAC
>NW_025398338.1:0-5531 GCF_016433145.1 Gracilinanus agilis | reverse complement strand
ATGTATTGGTTCCAAGGCAGAAGAGTGGTAAAGGCTAAGCAATGGGGGTTAAGTGATTTGCCCAGGGTCACACAGCTAGAAAATGTTTGAGGTCAGATTTGAACCCAGGACTTCTCATCTCTAGGCCTGGCTCTCAATCCACTGAGCCACCCAGCTGCCCCCCAAGTTCCCTTACTTAGATACAACTTCATGATTGTGTTAGTGAATCAGAATTGCAGGTCATCAGCCCTATATGCTAGACTAGATAATAGCATCAAATATGACACAGACTTTTTCTCCCAATTTCCTTGACAAAGCAAAGAAATTATTTTTTAAGCTTTTTCTCCCCTTTTTGTGTGTAGTTTGATTTTGTCATATAGTTAAAGCCTGAAGGAGTGGCCCTATAGCACTGGCCTGCTTCTTTTTAGGCCACTCACTAAATATAAAACTATAATTCCATCTAGAAGGTCCACAGATAATAAACCTCAAGAGCACAGGTTTCTGTTAGCTCTCCCTTCCCTCCTTTCTTCCGAAGTCCCTACAGATTATTTACTTTTCAAATATATCATATTGGCAGAGAAAGTTCACAGTGCAGACAACACATAAGGAAAGAGGGCAGCAGCTTGTGCTAAAAGATGAACACAGTTCCTACTAGGGGACAGAGAGCACTTGAAAATGCAAAATTTTACAGATGTTCCTGCTGTCAACAGTTCATGAGAATTATTTGTATGAAATTAAACCACCAAATCTCTGTGGGGACCCGGGGTGCATGTAGGAGAGAAATTCAGCTGTGTGGTGAGCATAATATAGACCTAAGCACATCCTGACCTCTATCTTCATTAAACCAAGTATGACTTTTAAAATGCATTTCCAATTAGCTCATGCAAAGGGGGATTAAAAAAACACAGAGCACTTTTGCCTTTGCCTCATTTAGAGAGCTGTCATCATCAGGGTCCAGCAATAATTTTCTTAATTGCTCATTCCCTCCCTTAAGCAGCCTCATAACATTGAGCAAGGGGGTGCAGGATAGATCTCATTGGAGGCTGAAGCTTTCTGTGTTCACTCTGCCTGAAAGTGATTTTTTTTTAATGCTAGAGCAGGGGTTAGCAACATATGGCTCTCGAGCCATATCTGGCTCTTTTGAAGGCCAGATATGGTTCTTTCTGCAGGAGCCACAAAGTCCATTTTTTTCAGGCACTGTTACAGGAGCGGCACTGTGAGCTCTGTACGGCTCTCACGAAATTACATTTTAAAAAATGTGGTGTTTATGGCTCTCAAGGCCAAAAAGGTTGCCGACCCCTGGGCTAGAGGGAAATGAGTCCATCTACCTTTGAGTTATGTGAGCTGAGGGTCAAAGATTCATTTTCTCTTGATTATTTGGTCTTTTCTGTATGTGTCCCCAAACAGCTCAGGAAAAAAATAGATGCTGAATTACAGCACTGTCTGTCTGGCCATACTGGTCCACACTTGTTGGCACCTCTAGCAGAAATGAGGATTTTCGTGACTTCATTACCCATCCACCTGTGCATTTCCTCCAAGTTGTTTACCTGGTTTTGTTTCTCTTTGGGAACAGATGATATAGCAAGATTTCATGCCAGTTAAGAAAGCATGCTGAATTATTTGGGGTCAGAGGATGGGACCAATCTACATGGATAGATATGTATATTCTGGGGATTGGAGAACTGTATTAACTATAGCTTAGAGTGGGCCATAGTGAAGCAACAATAAAAGGCATCATGGTGTGTGGTGGACAGAATATTGGAGAACTTACTTTGTTTAAGACGCTCTGCTATGTGTTATGGATATAAAGATTTAAAAAATAGCACAACCCCATTCTACTCTAGCATATAGCTGAGGGGATGATAAGTACACAGATACAAATAAGGACAAGTATGATAGAGATAATGGATGGATCATAAGATCATGGACCCAGAACTAGAAGTGATCTTAGGTCTGGACAAAGTGCTTGGGGAACTAAGGAGTAAACCCAGTTGGGAGATGAGAATGGGTTTTAATGGAAGAAGTAGAAAATGAGCAAACTGAGTCTTTTTTTTAACCCTTACCTTCCATCTTAGAATCAATACTGTGTATTGGCTCGGCAGAAGAGTAGTAAAGGCTAGGCAGTGGGAGTTAAGTGACTTGCCCAGGGACACACAGCTGAGAAGTGTTTGAAGCCAGATTTGAACCCAGGACCTTCCAACTCTAGGCCTGGTTCTCAATCCATTGAGCCACCCAGCTACCCCCAGCAAACTGAGTCTTAAAGGAAGAGAAGAGTTCAGAATGGTAAAGATAGAGAAAGAGGAAATTTGAGGCTTAAAGAATAATCTGCACATGTACAGGGAGGCCAGAGAGTGCATTAAGTTTAGGAAAGAGTTAAAAGTTCAGTTTACCTGTAATGCCAAATGTGTGAAGGGGATAGGATGTGTGGTGAGGCCCAAAGGTTTAGAGCCATATGGTGTTAAAACCTGAAACTCCAAGTTGAAGAATTTAGATTCTATCACAGAGATACGAAATAAAAAGCCATTGTTGGTATCATAGAAGAGAGAAGAAACAGTGAAGAGGTTTTGAAGAGGGCAGTTACCTGGTCAGACGTATCTATGCCTTTGAGGAATTACTTTTGCAGCAGTGCGAAGGATGGATTGGATAGGGGATAGATTTGAGTCAGGGAGACCAGTTCAGAAGCAATTGTAATAGTCTTAGAAAAAGCCTGAATTAGGGTATTGGTAATGTGAGTGGAGAAGAATGCAATGTGAAAAGAATGAATGGAAAGTAGAAAGGTAATGGATTAGAGAAGAAATAGGAAAGAGAGGGAGAAGAAACAAGAAAAATATAAGCTTTTTAAGACTACGTGACTGGTACTTGGTGGTACTGTTGACATAAATACATAAGTTAAGAGAAGGGCAAGATGTTAATTGCAGTTTTTAAAACTTTGAGTTTGGGGTGGGATATTCAGATGGGGATGCAAGATTGAAGCAGGAAAGATTAGAGTTGGATATACATACAGAAATCAGCTACAGGGAAGTAACTCCCTGCATTTCACCACTAAGTTCTCAGGCGGGTACCTTTCTTCTCTTTCCCTCATCTTTTCAGCTCCCTTTTATTTGCCATTTGTTCTCATTAGAATGTAAGCTCTTATTGCTTGAATGCATGGGCTGAGGCGGACATGAATGGGAAATAGACCCTGAACAAGGACACATGGTACAACCAGTGGAAATGTGCGTCAGCCATGGGTAGGGGGAAAAGGGGGGGGGGTGAAGGGGAAAGTAGGGGCATAAAGTATGTAAACAGATTAAAAACGAATATTAATAAATGTCTAATAAAAAAAAGAATGTAAGCTCTTTGGGGGCAGGAATGTATTTTTGGTTGCTTATATTTGTATCCCCAGCACTTAACACAGTATCTGACACATAATGTTTAATTCTATAGAGCAAAAGAAGATTGACTCTATGGTGGACACTAGTCTGAGACATCATTATGACTTTCATCTGTTGAGAGTCCAAGAATGCTTTCCTGTTAGTTCTTCACTAATGGCAGTCTCTGATAAGAAAATGATTACTCTGATAAAACTATCAACTCAATCATAACTTAATTTTGCCAGTGCTACACCTGAGGGTTACATAGTCTAAAGAAAGTGTTCTTGAGCTCTTTGACAGTTTGGTGAAGCCTATGACCCTTTCTCCAAATTGTGCTTTTAAGTTCATAAAGTAAAATATGAAGACCTCCAAAGGGAACTGATTAGAGTGAAATACAGTAATCCAAAGAAATTCACAGACTCCAAAAAAGACTTTCTGGTCTACAGGTTGGTGATCCAAATCACAAGAGGTTAAACAGAACAGGTGAGGCAAGAACATGGATGAATATGCTGGGCTTGGAAGCTATGGGAAACACTCAAATTCTATTCCTTAAGAGTTTTAGTGTCCTGGACCTCTATGGGAATCTGGTAAAGGCTATGGATGAATTCCTTCTTAGAATAATGGTTTTAAATAAATAAAATACAAAAGATGACAAAGGAAAGCACCTATTATTCTAAAAACAGGCTAAAAATTAGAATTTTACAGGGGAAGTTAAAGGACTATCACAGAAGAACTCTGAGGAGCCAATCATAAAAGCAATCAGGAATACTTCTTGACAACAGCAGTTTTCAGATCATTCTTTTAAGCAGGAGCAACAATGGCCTGCCTCTTCCAAGTCTATGTTGCTCAATCAATTTCTCTGCCCATAGAAGGTCCTGGTCTCTTACTACTATTGCTTGTGACTCTTTTCCCGAATGGAAAACAGAGGTGTTCCTATGTGTGTGGGGGTATACATATTCTTACGATTTACTGGCTTGAAAACCTGATTTTAGGCATTCTCATTCTTGTCCTCAGTTGGTACATTTCTTAAGCATATTGTGAATTACAAGAGCCAAGGAAGAAGTCTTTATAGTTTAGGAAATATGGGAGCAGGCAGCCCCATGACTGGCTAACAGGCCATAGTAAATTGATCATCATAGCCAAGAAATCCCGAGATACTGCAACAATGGGTTCGAAAGGGATAGATAACATATAAAATATTTACTAGTGGTTCTGAAGATCTTAATCGGTGTAATCTCAAAACATTTATCATTTTGTTTCAAGATTGCACCATAAATTGAACTTATAGGCATATCTTTATGGCTCTTTATTGTATTCTGAAATCAGTTAACTTCAACAGTTACAATGGAAAAACCAAGGACAAAAAGTAAATAAGTAAGGGAAATGTCAAAGTCAAACTGAAACAGAGACTTCACATTTTATCCCGACAAACCACTTATGAATCTGAAATCTCTTCTAAGGTATTATGGTAGCTCATCTGCAATTTACATGGTGGTGCAGTGTGGACAGAATGACCTTGGCAGGGGTGATATGGAGGTGAGAGTTGGCAAGGTTCAAGTAGACAATGACAGAATGACCAATGAACCCTAAGTTCAAAGGAATTAGAGTAGGCCCTGTAGACATCCTTATCTAGAACATTCATAATTAGGAAGGGGCAATGTTAAATTATAGATTGAGAGCCTGTCCTTTGAGTCAGGAAGATCTGGGTTCTAGTCTTCTAACAAACTACTAGTTGTGTGACCCTGAGAACATCACTTAATCTCTGTATATTCCAGAGAAAACACTGACCTAAATTGGGAGAGAGAGTATCCTCAACAGATATTCTCTATCTCAATGAAATTTTAGGTACAATTGGGAGAGGGGACATAGAACTGTTGTAAACAATAACCTTCACTTTCATTCTGTTCTCTCTGCTCTGAGGTCAGACAGTGGCCATCATCAGATTTGACATGAAAACATATGGTAGGGGGTGGGGAGAGGGGAAGTACTCCTCTCTATAATATCCACATCTAGAACTGACTGAACATTTGGAAGAATAGGTATCAGAAATAGAAAGCCCTCCCCCTCCTTTTTGTCTTAGAGGGCAGAGATTGATTCCAAAGTTTCCCCCTTCTTTAAAATTCTCTTATATTAGACAGGTATAAAGCAGTGAAATTGCTGGTCAGCTCCAGGAAGGACGAGGGAAGAGAACATGAATTG
>NW_025398337.1:0-3438 GCF_016433145.1 Gracilinanus agilis | reverse complement strand
TGTGTGTGTGTGTGTGTGTGTGTGTGTGTGTGTGTGTGTGTGTGTATTTATTTATACACACACATATATTGCCAATTGCACAAAGAAGCAATTTAAACATTAATTTTCTCATTTTTTTTTAACCCTTGTACTTCGGTGTATTGTCTCATAGGTGGAAGATTGGTAAGGGTGGGCAATGGGGGTCAAGTGACTTGCCCAGGGTCACACAGCTGGGAAGTGGCTGAAGCCGGGTTTGAACCTAGGACCTCCTGTCTCTAGGCCTGACTCTCACTCCACTGAGCTACCCAGCTGCCCCTTCTCATTTTTTGAGTTTCAATTTTTTTCCCTCCTTCCCTCCCCCTCCTTGAGATGGTAAACAATTAGATATGGTTTATACATGTGCTTTCATGTAATACATAGTTCTATATTCATCATATTGAGAAAGAAGATATATCATTTAAAAAAACTAGAAGAAGGCAAAGTGAAAAATAGTATCCTTCTATGTAGATTCACTCAGACTTCATTTGTTCTTTCTCTGGTGATTTTTTTGATTTGGCATTTTTCATCATGAAATCTTTGGAGTTGACAGAAGTTCTTAACTTTATTGTTTCACAAACCCCTTTGATAATCTGACAAGGTCTATGGACCTCTTTGCAGAATGATGTTTTAAAATATGTAAAATGAGATAAATATGAATATGAATAGAACTAATTATTTTAAAATATAGTTTTCAGGATATTTTATATTAAAAAGTTCATGGATCCCGGGTTAAGAATTTCTAGGAAATCAGTGAACAGTAACAAACTGGAATTGAGAACCATGGTGAATGCTACAGGCTCTGTTCCAGGTAATTTCTAATATGCTGTCTGGAATTCTTCTCCATATATATGTCTCACCCCTCCCAGGCGTGACTTGAAAGTCTATGCTGGTGGTAAGACCCCGATAATATGGCTTGCCTTAACTGTTTTTCTTGGCAATTTTCCATGCTTGCAACCCTCAGCTGTTCCAACGTCTGCTCTACCCTGCAGCTGTCCCTTTAGTTTATGAATGAATCAACCCAGTTAGGGGAGAGAAGTGTGGATGAATAGGAGCAAATCACACTTGAAGGGAATCAGGAGGGGCAGAAATATGTAAAATATCAGCTGTCAAGGCCCATCCTTCAAAGATTCTGTATATAGGCTGTTATGCCCCATGATGATTTTGTAAAAGAAAGATAGAACATGTATCTCATGATGCTGAATGTTCTTTCCAATAGAATCTGATTGATGCGAGTTACATGTGGCTGAAACACAACTGTAGTCCTGTCCTCTTGTAGCAACATCTGTCTCTGCAGAACAGGTGCACTCATGCCAGTCTGGCTGTTTTAAAGTAACAGTGTATTTTGGTAAAAAGCAGTCTTGTCGACTGCACATAGAATGGTATGTGTTTGCAATTCTATCCATTTTTTTTTAAAGCAATCTGGTCTTGTGAACCAAAAGAATGGTGTTTGTTGAGTAATGATTTCAGGATTGACCTTCAGAGATCTACATTTATCTAAGACTTCTCTTTCGAAGCACAGGAAGGGAATGCCAGGCTTCTTTAGGGCATCTTTCTAATGCCACATTCTTCCATTGTTGAAAAGGGAGAAGATTCTCCTAGATTCATACTTCTGGAGAATTTTGTACCCTATTACATGCTTCATTTATCATGTGTCTTTATTTTCCTGTTCAAATATTCACTAGCAGCTTCATAAGTCAACCTATAAGATCACAGAATTTGCAGGTAGAAAAGGAGATCATCATGCACAAGACTCTAGTTTTATAAAGGAGAAAATGAGGGTTCCCATAAGTTATATAGGTAGTTAGCAGTAGAGCAAGGATTCAAACTCATGTTTTTCAGACTCTGATGTCTTTTCTTATCATACCATGTTGCTTTTCCACTGAACTACTTCATAAGGAGTTAGTTTCTACTTCAAAAGATCTCCAGGTCTCCAGAAGTTAATAACTGTACAGACTTAAGCCTGGAGGAGAATTAATGCTATTTTGAATAATAATAAGGAAGTTTCAGATTTCTTAAGAGCATCTTTGTTATAACATGCACTTCCATTCTTGGAAATGGGAAAACTCAACCACCAACATGATACTAAAAAAACCTAAAGTTTTTCTTGTGGTAACTCATTGTGGGGCTTCAGGAGAAGGTAAAAATGAATTACACATCAGAGACAGGAAATTATAGGATTCAGTAGTGCCAATAGAGGTATAACAGGGGTTTAGCTGTTAATCCCCTCCCCAAAATGTATAGCCTACTTAAGATAATCACTCCTTTCTTTATCCACTACTGGTTCATTTTCCTTATCCATTCTCTCATCCCAGGTGCTAAGTGTAACAATTAAAAAGGCTAGTCATGAATGTTTGATAGAAGGGAGATAGAGAAAGTCTATGTGGTGAGTCTCTCTTCTAGCACCCCCCTGAGGCTGAATATACACTGGGAGACTTTAAGGGGGTGTCACACCAAAACTGGGTGACCTGGATGGTCGTGCTGCCCCTCAGGAGTCAGGGGTGAGGCTTCCTCATAAGAGGAGGTATGTGGTACCCCAATCCTATCCTGAATAAGGATGGAGTTCACACAAACCTCCCCCAAATCATCCATAAATTCATGGTGGGTGGTCCAGCTTCAAGATGGAGGCAGTCAGACCAAGCTGTGGTTCCCCTCTCCCTCGTTGTCTCTCAGGCACTCTGAAACGCTATCTGACAGATGAATGGCTTTTTATTATTTGCAAATCAGGGATTGGGGAAAGAGGTGAAGGGCAGAGGGATTTTGGGGTGCCCTCTTTGCTATTCCTATGGGGTTTACCACTTAGGTGGGAACCTTAGTGATTCCTATTCCTAAGCTTCTCCCCTCGCTCCTTCTCCTTCTATTTCTATTTCTATTTTTCTGTTTCTATCCTTTTCTATGACTGTAAGTTTTGACTGAAAAGGGTCTCTCAGTAAGGATGGGTAATGGGGGAAGGAGTCTAAGAGATTGCCCCCAAAATGGAGTCCAAAAACTTAGCTGACTTAGTTGTTGAAGTCTTGATGGGTAAGATGAGATGGAATGCTTTGACCAGAGTAATCAGGGTTTTAATTTCCAAAAGAAAGGTCCTCAGGAAGCCCTCAGGACTGTATGCAAGTTGGGATATTCTCCTTCTCTCTTCTCCCAGTCCTCTGCCCAAAGACTGCCCCTCTCCTCTCTTCCTTGGAGAAAATTCCCAGAATCCTCTCTCATCTCAACTATCAGCAACTGTCAGCAACTGCCTTCTCTGGCTCCTTTGGTCTCATTCCCCCTTGCACAAATCCCACCCTTACATAAGGTAATCAAGAGCTATGATCTAATCACTTCTTTTCTTTTCTTTCTTTTTTTCCTTTTTTCCTTCTTCCTTCCTTCCTTCCTTCCTTCCTTTTTCTTTCTCTCTTCCTTCCTACCTCCCTTCCTCCCTTCCTC
>NW_025398336.1:0-6254 GCF_016433145.1 Gracilinanus agilis | reverse complement strand
GGAAAGGAAAGGAAAGGAAAGGAAAGGAAAGGAAAGGAAAATTATAGTCTACCTGGATGTACATTTCTATGTGAAATAGAAAGGTTTCAGACTCAGAAAACCTGGGCTCAAGAACTGGTTTGGACCTTTGGGGTGTGATCTCAGCCATGTTGTTTAAACTTTGAATCTCATTTTGCTAATAGATAAAGTAAGTAAGTAATAGCACTTTTCTCCCAGAGTTGTTGTAAGAAGCAAATAAGATAATAATTGAGAAGTAACTAGCACTATGCCTGGCACAGAGTAAATGCTATATAAATGCTAGCTGCTATTATTATTATTATTATTATTATTATTATACAACCTGTGTGAGGTATGAGTATATGAATACAGTGCCTTACAGGTGTACCCAAGGACAACTAAACCAACTCTTACCCTTCTCTACCATTGGCTTTTGTCCTTATTAATTCTTTCACTCCAGGTTTAAAAGCAGTCTAGTGGATATTTCATAGAAAGTCAAGAAGTATTATTGAACTTATTACATTATTAAAATTAAAGAATCTTTCTCTAATCGGCTCAGCCCCTGCCCTGGAATAATGCAGGGAAATCTCTTCTCCCATGAGCCAGCTTGCCTTCTTCAATTTCAAACCACAAACTTATAGGCTTAGACAAAATCAAGGTTAATGACCACATAATTTATTAGCTGTATCAAGTAACACAAACAAAGATAAATATTCAAAGAAGGTATAAAGCCTGTGATGGGGTTCACAGCTAGGGTCACTTCTTTTCCCCCTCCCCCCCATTTCCAGTGTTTCTGAGGGAAGTAGCAGAAGAAAAGGAGTTATTTAAATTTTTAGTGGAAAATTTTATCACTGTGTTCTGGAGAAGAGGAAGGGTGGGAGAAGGCACTATTGGCTGGACTTCGCTCTCATCCATTACCATTCCTGTCCAATTGGCCCACAACTGCTATAACTACTAATTTTGCCTAATCTTGGCTCTAGACCACTCCTATACATTTGCCTTCTTTCCTCTTTTCCTCTCATCTGTTCAGTTCTTGTTATTGTCTTTTCTTTATAGGGTCGGAAACTTGGGCACAAGTACTTTTCTCAAGGCCACTTAAACCCCGAACAAGATGAGCTCTCCTGAGTGCCCACAGTCTAGCTCCAAAGATTTTTCACTTTTAGAATATCCTACAAAGGGTCTGTGATCCTGGGGAGGTCTTCTATAGTCATTGATCCTGGGTCTAAGTAACGTAGGGTTACTAAGGTAATCGCAGCCAGAACACGTCCTAGATGTAGAGCCGGAGGGGTTCCACAGAGCGCAGCAGTGCGATGTAGCGGATGTCAAACTTGACCATCCCCACGTACTCTCGGTGGAACAAGACGGGGCTCACTATGTACTTAGAGACCACCTTTGGGGAGCTCTCGCGCAGCTGGATGATATTGTGGAGACTGTGGGTGACGTGTATGTCCAGCCTCCGAGCCAAGTTCCAGGGTTTGCATATCCAGTGGTTGTCTTCTCCCCTTCTTTCTCGTTGCTGGAAGTAGCTGATGAACTGGGTCCAGAACACGTCATAGATGACAAGATATTCTCTCTGGGGGCAGCTGGGTGGCTCATTGGATTGAGAGTCAGGCCCAGAGATGGGAGATCCTAGGTTCAAATCTGACCTCAGACACTTCCTAGCTGTGTGACCCTGGGCAAGTCACTTCACCCTCATTTCCTAGCCCTTACCACTCTTCTGCCTTGGAATCAATACACAGTATTGATTCCAAGACAAAAGGCAAGGGTTTAAAAAAATGATAATATTTTCTCTAACTAGCTACCAAATTACTATGAGGATAAAATGAATATACTAGGCATTATATCAGCTATTCTGTTTTAATTATATGTCATTTAAAATTATTGTTATTTAATATTGCTCTGTTTAGCAATTTTAGTTAAGAATTTCACACACACACAGATTAGAGCAGGGAAACATGAAAATTCTACTCTTCTATTGCTGAAGTCTGAGAGTTCAGAGGTAATAATCATCATAATTATGGTATACCAACTTGCTGGCAATAAACCCTAATTACAAATCATTAAGAAGAAACAATCACTTGCAGATTGATTTTATATATATATATATATATACAATATATAAATGATATACACAATGTATGTGTAAATGATATATAATATATATAATTAACATTTAATATTAAATAATTATATATATTAATGATAGGTTGGTTGTATGACATAACCCCCATTCCTCAGCTCTTACCATTCTTCTATGTTGGAACCCAATACATGATATTGATTCTAAGGCAGAAGGTAAGCATTTAAAAAAATGATGGCGCTTCAGACACTTCCTAGCTGTGTCACTTAACAGCCCACTGCCTAGCCCTAATTACTCTTCTGCCTTGGAACCCATACATAGTGTTGATTCCAAGATGGGAGGTAAGGGTTTAAAAAAATGATGGAGTTGGATAGAGGAAAGGAGCAAAGGCCAGAGTGTGTGTACCAACCCAGGGCCATTTTGTCAGAACCCAAGAGCATGTTATGTTTGACCTGTGCCCCAGAAGGAGCTGCCTGAGGTCTCTCTCTGTATTTTGTACAGAAGAAGCTGAATACTTCTGGACTGAGCCCCTCTACATTTCAGTAGAGGATGATGGACCTTTACCCTCCGCTAGACTTGGCTCAGCTGTGGCCAGAGGCAAGCCAGGACTTTGGTCAACAGATCGATGATGAAGCAGTTATTTTCGTCGCATCTATAATTATCTTCAACCCAGTGTTGACGAGGTATTAGAAATGTTACAAAGTTTTAAGGACTCCAGTGTTGAAAGGGAGCAAAAAGTGTTTGTAGACTGGAGGATTTGTTTGAAGAATATCAGTTTTTCCACCAGTATTCTCATAAAGAGCTTCAGACTGCCTATTTGGCAGGATCATAGCAAAAGGAATGGTTCCCAGAATGGCACTTGACCTGGTCCCGAGCTATATTCTTGAAGTTCCAAAGTGGATTCTTTTGGGATTGCTGCACTAGGTAGATTTATTAGAGAACTAAGTCAATTTTTTAAAAAAAATGTCATTCTCCAACTGATAAATGGTCAAAGGATATGAATAGGTAGTTTTCAAATGAAAAAAAAAACTACTTATAGTCATATGAAAAAGTGTTTTAAATCACTATTAGTTAGAAAAATGCAAAATAAACAACTTTGGGGGAATACCTTGCACCTCTCTAATTGGTCAATATGACAGAAAAGGAAAGTAATACATGTTAGAAAGGATGCAGAAAAATTAGGACACTAAAACACTGATAGTAAAAAAACACTGATGTGTTTCTGATCCAACCGCTCTGCAGAATAATTTTCAGCTATGCCAAAAGGCTCCAAAATGTGCATATCCTTTGGTCCAGCAATACCACTACTAGGCCTGTACACCAAAGAGATTTTTTAAAAAGAGAGTGAAAGGACCTATTGGTACAAAAATATTTATTGTAGCTCTTTTTGTGAAAGCAAAGAATTAGAAATTTGGGAGTTGTTCACCAATTGGGAAATGGCTGAATAAGTTGTGGTATAAGATTAGGATGGAATACATGCTATAAGAAATAACAAGCAAGATGATTGTAAAGACATGAACTGATTCAAAGTGAAGTGAGTAGAACCAGAAGAACACTGTATACAGAGACAGCAATATTTTTTAATGAACAACTGTGAATACCCTACTTATTCTCAGCAATGCTCTGATCCAAGATAAAGTCCAGAGATCCATGATGAAAAATACTATCTACCTCCAGATAAGAACAAATGGAGCATGAATACATGCCAAACCTACTATATTTCACTTCTTTTTGTTTGTTTGTTTGCGATCTCCTCTACAAAATGACTAATATGGAAAAATGTTTCACATGATTGTACATGTAAAATTCATACCAGATTGCTTACCATTGTGGAGAAGAATAGGAAGAGAGGAAGAGAATCTGGAACTAAAAAAAGGTTTTTTTGAAGAGTGTTAAAACTCATTTTTATATTTAATTAGGGAAAATAAAATATTATTTTAAAAAATGATAGAGTATAATTATAGATTTATACATAAATCCCACTTTCCTAATTCCATCTTTCTTTCTCTGGTTACCTCCTTGTCCCCAGTTGGAACTTAGGCAACTGGTACCTGAAGAATATTCTTGCTTCTCCTATTCTCTTCTTCCCAGTACTGCCTTCCTAAGTAGGCTGAGTGGGTGGCCACCTATGTAATGTAATGTTTTGTTTTGTTTTGTTTTAGTTGTTTTTTTTAAAGATACATCCTCTGAATGCTGGCTGGAATTTATATAATTAGAAATTCATTTCTCTGGTCTAAACTTTTCCCTTATTTAAAAAATTTATTATCAGTCTTTTACACCTCATTGTGAATAAATTTATCAAATTCTTTCCCAAGAACAGGTTCAGATAAGGAAACCACGTCAGAGATAGAAAGTGTGAGCCATATAAATGTGCTAATTTCCCGACTTATTTCTGTCTCCATGCCAGGTCTCTATCCCAGAATCTCTAATACTAGCAGAAATGCCTTTAGTTCTACTCAGCTAAGCCCTGTCCACTCATACGCTAGTCATTGATGACTCCATAATGTGCAGCTGATAGTTATCATAGTTATGTTTTATAGCTAATTATGTGTATATGTGTACATGTGTATATATTACATATATGTGTATATATACTCACACACACATATATGTATATATATATATATTTCCTCTACCATATCATAAATTCTATGAAGGCAAGAACTGTTGTCTTCTCTAAATTTTGTAATTGCTCTAACCTAGAACATAGTGTTATTCACACAGTAGGTATTTAATAAATGTCTGTCTATTGGAATTGATTTTATGATATTCTTATTCATTTGGAATTATGCTAAGAAAATGACTAAAATGTCCACCTCAGTGACATCATTTCTTTAACACAGAATTCCTATATCTCTCTCTATATCCTAACAAAGTCAATAAAAGAAAGCACCTTTGTGCCCCAAACCATTGAGAGTGACAATTTTTGTAGTAGAACAAAAACATGGAAGCAAAGTAGATTTCAACCATGGGGAAATATCTAAACTTATTATGATACAAGCATATAATAGAGTAATATTGTACCATGAGAAATGGTGAAAAATGAAGAATTCAGAGGAAAAAAATGACTTATGTGAACTGATAGAAAGTAAAATAAAACAGGAAACATAAGCACAATGATAGTTATTGTTTGGCCATTTCAGTAATGTCTGACTCTTTGTGACCTATTTTGGGGATTTCTTGGCAAAAGTACTGGAGTGGTTTTGCATTTCCTTCTCCATCTCATTTTACAAATGAGGAAACTGAGGCAAATAGCATTAAGTCATTTGCACAGGGTTACATAGCTAGTAAGTGTCCAAAGTCAGATTTGAACCCAGGAAGATGAGTCTTTCTGACTCTAGGCCCAGCACTCTATACACACTATGTCATAATGATAACAAGAACAGTGCCTATTTTATGTCAATTAGGCTGGTTTCTCTTTAAGGGTTTGGGAGGCCATTCTCAAGATCATCACTGGTTTGACTTTCTTGTTATCTAAAGTATAAAAGGCTTAAACTGTGAGTAGTTGGTATCAAAATAATTCCTAGTACCCTTCAGGGACCTACCTTTTGGACTTATAATAGAAAATTGCCTTGTTAAAGGAAAAGGCAAAGGGAAGCATCATTTTATTTGATTTTAACAAGGAATTCTAACTCTTCTAATCGTATTATAAATGAAATTGTTTTTATTGCATTTTATTGTCTGTGAGGGTGTCATTGCATTCTAATTCTGAATGTGAATCTCTGGTGTGGCCCATAATAGCTATATAATTATAATGGTCAAACTTGGCTCTGCAGAAGAAAGGACCTTTGTCTCTCTTCTTTGCAGTGGGTATGGTTGTATAAATATAGCAAGTATTTTCAAGCCCTCTTATCATGGTCATTGATTTTGCTGAACTGCTTTCCCTTCCCCTTATGTCTTTTTTATTCTTTGTCGTAAAGAGGGGCTTTGCAGGTGAAGAAAGAAAAGATATATTTGGAAATTAAAGTGACATAAAAACAAAAGATATCAATAAAAATTTAAAAATAGATTCCTCTTGTCCTTTGTGTTGCTATCTTTGATTTTTTTCCAAAAGAAAGTCTTTCCTTGCAGAGATCAGCAGAGATGAAATCAATTTCTCACTGTTTGGTTATGAGAATATATATATATATACATATATATACATATATATTTACCCAGGATCACACAGCTTATATAT
>NW_025398335.1:0-5310 GCF_016433145.1 Gracilinanus agilis | reverse complement strand
AACTTGTTCAGCCATTCCCCAATTGATGGGCATCCCTTCAATTTCCAGTTCTTTGCCACCACAAAAAGAGCTGCCATAAATATTTTAGAACATATAGTTTATTTTCTTTTTCCCTTGGTCACCTTAGAAAATAAACCTAATAGTGGCATTACTGGTTACAGTCATGTAACTCTTTCTGTCAAAATAATAATAATACAAATTAGGACTCAATCCTATTCAAACATTTATCTATTTCCTTCTATGTAAGTTCAAGGCGCATTGTTTGGCAATGAGAATGAAAATACAAAAACAATGAATGTATGCCCATGCCATCCATATTGTACTAGGCATAAACAAAATGCACATAAATAACTATATACAAGGGTATTGTGAGGCTCAAATGTGATGATGACTGTGAAGCACTTTTGCAAAACTTAACATTGCTACTTTAGTCATTTGTCATGTCTGACTCTGTGAACCTATAGACAAACCCTCGTCTTTCACTATCTTCCATAGTCCAAGCTCATGTTCATTGATTCCAAGATACTATCTAGCCATCTTACCCTGTCATCCCCTTCTCCTTTTGCCTTCAGTCTTTCCCAATATCAAATTTTCTTACAGTGAGTTCTGTCTTCTCATTTTGTGGCTAAAGTATTTAAACTTCAACTTCAGTATTTGTCCATTCAATAAGTAGACAGGGTTAATTCCCTTTTAAGAGATTTGATCTCCTAGTGATCCAAGGGACTCTCAAATGTCTTCTCCAGCATCACCTCTTAAAAGTGTTAATTCTATGATACTTAGCTTTCCTAATAGTCCATCCAGCTCTCACAGCCACGTATATTACTAATCCCAAAACCCTAGCTTTGAATTCATGAACCTTTATGGACCCGGTGGCATCTCTGCTTTTTCATTTTCTCTCCAGCTTTGCTATAGCTTTCCCTCCAAGAAATAAGCATCATTTAATTTTATTACTGTAGTCATCATCTGCAGTGATCTTGAAGCTCAAGAACATAAAATTTGATACTGATTCCATTTCTTCTCCTATTTTTCAGGAAATAATGGGACCTGTTGTCATTATCTTAATTTTTTTTTAATGTTAGGCTTCAAGCTAGCTTTTACACTCCCTTTTTTTCACCCTCATCAAGAGATGAACCTTCAAGCCCTATATAAAAAACCAGTTATTATTGTTATTATTGCCTACAGCCCACCAGACCTCAATTTTGGAGATGGTTTTATTTCTTGAGATTAAGGAATACAGGCATGTGTTAATAAATGTTTAACTTCTGAACATGGAAGGGAGTATATATATGCATGCAGGCTTTTAAAACTAGTTATGCTATTAATAGTTTCTTAAGTTTAAATAATAAATAAAACATAAACTGAGCCCTTCTTTGCACTGATTGATAATTTCTGAATTGTAAAAGCTCATGCTTAAAATTTAACAATAGGCTCACTAGCCTGTGAGAACTGACTCAGCAAACCCTTGCATATACAAAGTAATCATTGCAGAAAGAGAATACCGAAAGGCAGAACATTTTTTTTTCACAAAGACAGTTAAAGCTGGTCCTTTAAGAAAGCCAAGGATTCTAAGAGGGAGAGGACACCAGAGAATATATTTCAGGCATGGGAGTCACATAGGCTATGCAAAGGGAAAGAGATGGGTGATGGCTTTTCAAATTCAAGCAATGCTATGTATACGAAGGTGACTAGTATAAAATAAGTCCAGAAGGGTAATGGCAGCCAGATGGTGGAGGACTCTAAATGTCACACAAAATTCATATTTTATCTTAGAGGTAATAGGGAGCTATGGAAGATTTTTAAATAGGTAATTGATATACTCAGACATGTTATAAGATTATTAATTTGGCAGCCATGGAAGGTCACTCAGGAGATTATTGCAAATTTTAAGGAGAAAAACTAAGCAAGTACTCAGAGATTTCAGGAGGAATATAACTTCCAAGTCACACCTTTAGGATTCTACCTTTCTGTCTCATTAGATTTGAGGAGAAAATAATAAATTAAAAAATAAGAAATGTTTGTCGATAGATTAATTTGTTTGATGTTAACATCACCTCATCTTAAGAAGCATCTAAAGAAATCTATTTCACCTTAAAGAAGAGTGAGGACTCCAAACAGATAGTCAATTCATTATGATTTCAAGGTCTAGATTTATACCTTGGGGCAGACTGAGCTTCCTTTGATTCACATGTAAACTGACCATCCACACTCAGTACTAAATCTATGCATTAACATAGTGGACCTGTGTTATTAAAAAGGTATGCTTGGTTAAAAATAAAATTACTCAATTGTCTCATTTCTTCATTGGTTTCCTTATATTAACAGAGAAACAACTACAATGATTTTAGGAAATTTCAACATTACCCAGCCAATTTTTCAACCCAGGTCCCTACCTAGTTAAATTCCCATTAAAATGCACATCATACTTTGGACTTCATAAAAATAAATACACATTGTGAAACATTACATGTCTTTAAAAGCATATTTTAAAGTTCCCCAAACAATGAAGCCTGTGCTTTTGAGAAGAGATAATTCTTATCCGATGGCACAGTTTCCTATCAGAATCAGTTTCTTTTACTTCCTGCACAATGATTAATTTCATATTCCAAAAGAAAGAAAAACAACACATGTATAAAGGAAGCTAAAACAGTCCCGGTGAAGGCAGATTTTGGCTGTTTGCCCATATTCCTGATTACACTTGCATCCTGAAGAGGAAAATAACTAACATTTTCCAAAGGAGGAGAAACAGGACTCTTAAATAAAAAGGGCTACAATTATAAATGAAGGTTGGTCCATGTATATAATTTCAAGGCTGAGAGGTATCTTTTGCATTTCCTTTTGAAGAATAGTAAGATCATCAGTTTCATGAATAATTAAAAAATGCAATAGATTGAAATTGGTATCTAGACATATTCTCCTATGGTTGAAATTTCGATTGCTTCATTATAAGAAATTCGTTTAAAAATTAACTTATAGACATAATGACTTCTTTAAAATCTTACACAAATTGATTCTCTGTTTAGAAAGAGAAATTATATGTGTATATGTAGATGTGTTTATGTATATATACTCATGTGTATATCTGTGGCTGTACTTGTACCTATACATAGGAAACAGAATATGTTTTAGAGGAGAGTTAAGTAGAAAGATTTTGGCCATTTGAAATAGTCAACTCATCTTCTAAATGGCTTGGTATTGCATTCCTTTTCATTTAAAGATTAGTGGTAAAGAAATAACTTTTTTTTCTCTTCTGAGACTGAATCTTTCTGTTTTTCCCAGGGTAGCAGTACATGACCTGACCCTATGCCAATCAGTCTAAAAGTTTTGGTCTGGTCCATATCTGACCTGGGCCATTTTGCCTTGTGCCAGACTTAATGTGGATACTTCACTTACTTTATACCTTATGACAACTCAAAATTCTAGAGCTTAAGGGATCAATAATAGAGGTACTGGACCACGTAACCCAGCTGAATAGTATTTTTAATAACTCATTACTTTCAGTGAAAGAAAAACAGTACCTCTATTATGAGATACAGAGTATCATGAAACTTTTTTCTAGGAAAAGTGTTTAAAATTATTGAAAAGAATGTTCATAAGGCCAATAATTTAGAGCTGAAAGAAAACTTAAAGGTCATCTATTTCAACCTCCTCATTTTTAGAAGTGGAAACCAGGACCTAATGTGGTAAAGTGACTTGCCCAGTCTCTCACTGGTAGAAAGGAAAAGAACTGGAATTCACATATAGATTCTCTGATTTCTAATCCAGTACTCATCTGAGATAAAATATTGCCTACATAATCACAAAGAAGGGTGCAAACATACCTAAAGGCTTGCTATTGAAAGGACAAATTACCTATAGTTGATTACTAACATTAAAGCATTCATAATTAAAATAACAATACATATTAACATTTGAGAAGAGGTCACCAATTTCCAGTGTAGAAAAAAAGTTCTTGTGTCCAAACAATTCCACATTAATAGAAATTAGAAGGACCCATTTACATAAAAACAAAAAATTAATTTTCAACATATCAATTCTTTCCAATACATAAAATAGCAAATGTATTCAATCTAAAAGCAGCTGTGATCTTTCACCCAAACAGTTAATAGGTATCATCGCTTTAGAATTCATTCCAGTACACAAAGGCAAGGTACATACATTCAAGAGAAGAAAAAGAACAGATCTTCAGACATGCTGTCTCCCTACAAAAGAAACATTTTCTATTCCAGGCAGTTTCCTCTGTTCCACAAGAAAAGGCCATGTTTAATACCATAGGGAAGCAAAGTTTAAATTCTTTTGTCTCTGGCATAAAATTGGCCCTCCAACGGAGCAGATCAAAGCCACCCAACAACTTTAAATCGCATCCATAAGTCCTAGGAATCTCCTTCTGAGCTAAACTCCTCTGGAGAAAAAGACAAATCTTGATTTGACTAGTTACTCATCAGAACAGGCTGAATTGTGAAAAGATATAGATGAAGCCAGACTTGAAGGGTGGAAGGGAAAGGGTATGGAAAACTAAGCCTAAATGACACATTTCCAGGAACAAGAGCAGATACACAAATGATCATTTTCATCCTTCCCGTTTTGCTGATGTAGAGCTCTGGGTGCTGAAGTTATTTCACTGTTGATGGGCTCTTTCCACAGGACTCCAACCTCTGAATACCTCTGTTGGCGCCTGGTATCTGCATAAAGAGCTGATCCACTCATTCCAACTTCATTCGCTCTATGAGGAATTTTACAAATTTTAGCTTCTTGAGGGACTCTAATCTGGGTTTCAGTGACTCCAAACGTATGAGTTTGCATTATGGAGGAAAAGCAAAACAGCCTGAGAATGTCATTTGCTCAGGGTTGAATTAAATTTCTCTAAACTTCCCCCTACCTCACCTCTCTAGAAGACTGGTGATTCATTCCTTTCTTCTGATTTAGGTACATACTTGTTCTAGCCAAATTTGTATGGTTCTTGGGATGTGAGAATTATAAGATTAGAGATGTTGCTTGGCAACATCACTACATACTCCTTTGGTCCAGAGAGTTTCGTTTGGCTTATCTAAATTCCAAGAAAAGATCTTCAGAAGCAGTCCAGATGGTTCCAAGTATTTAGCATTCTTTTTTCCCCAAGGGAAAAAAAATGTTTTATTCAACTTGTAACCTAGAAGCACTAAGTTCCATAATAAAGAAAAAACAAGTAAATATACACAAAAGAATAAGAGAGGTGCTTTTATAAGGTGTTAAGTTCATTTTGGAATATTTGTCTTTCTGTGCCAACATCTCTCTCTCTCTCTCTCTCTCTCTCTCTCTCTCTCTCTCTCTCTC
>NW_025398334.1:0-7932 GCF_016433145.1 Gracilinanus agilis | reverse complement strand
TGTATAACATGTATATATATATATATATATATACACATATATAATGTAGCTTCACTTGGGTTGGAGAATCTGTGAAAAACATCTATATGAATAGATATATGACTACTTATTGGTAGGAGCCTTCTGGTAAAAGAGAAGAGAGGGTCAGAAGAGATACATAAGAGGAAAGAAAATGCATATTTTGAATATTGGACAGGAAGTCTCTAGAGACATGTGAGTGGGGAAATTTGGCACTCCAATATATAGAGTGATTTCCAGTTCCTAACCCCACAGATACTGTTACAGGTAGACTTTGCTTGAGAAAAATCATTCTTTCCTTTTTCTAGTTAAGACTATCTCACTCCTGACTTATAGAGTCTCCTAACTCATATTACATTGGTCTATGGCCTAAACTTTTCTGTAGGGTTTTCCCAATTACTATTTTACTGTTCATTTTGATAAATGTTTGTTCAATATCCATGATCACCTTTTATAAAATAGACTTTTGATAGAAAAGATCTAAATTTGCCAAGATTAAGCTATTACAACTCCAGGTCAGGAGAGGAATTAGTCAACCTCAATGCTTCTACTGATCAGGGAAGATAACTTTTAACCTATACTCCTCACCCCCCTCAAAAAAAAATCATACACTTAGACTCTAAGTATTTGATGCCTGGTGCTCATAATCCCAAGCCCTATAACCTTTTTGAAGACAGAACAAGTTTTTATAGTGGCAAAAAATTAGAAATTGAGGGGACGACCATCAATTGGGGAATAGCTGAACAAATTGTGTATGATTTTGATGGAATACTATTGGGGTATAAGATATAATGAACAGGAAAATTTCAGAAAAACCTTGGAAGACTTACATGAACTGATTCAAAGTGAAGTGCACAGAATCAGGAGAATATTGTACACAGTAACAACAATATTGTACATGATCAACTGTAAATTATTTCACCATTCTCAGCAATACAGTGATCCAAGACAATTCCAAAGGACTTTCTGATGCAAATGCTGTCCCCTTCCAGAGAAAGAACTGATGGAGTCTGAATGCAGATCAAAGCATACTTTTTTTACCTTTATTTTTTTGTTCTGTGTTTACTTGTGCAACATTACTAATATGGAAATATTGTTTGCATGACTGTACATGTATAATCTACAATAAATTATTTACCTTCTTGAGGAGGGGGAAAGGAAGAGAGGGAGAGAATTTGGAATTAAACATTTTAAAAATAAAGTTAAAATTGATTTTACATGTAAATGGAATACACATACACACACATATGAAAAGGGATTTTAACAAGGAAATGATAAACCAATCATGACCATTTTCCTAATTCCTACAGAGGTGAAACTCCATTCTCCCTTGGACATGGAGTAGGTTTTTCTAAATGTATTTACAATCTTTGTTACTCACAAATCCTGCATAAGTAATTCTCCCTTATGTGTATGTATGTGTGTGTACATACATATGTTTGTTTATGTGTATATGATTTAATTCCAAACGCAGGGATTATTTGTTTTCCATATTTGTATCCCGAGTGCCTGACACAGAGTAGGTACTCAAAGAATGTTGTTGTTTTTTTTTTAATTTCTTTATTGAATGATCATTCCATAAGTAGCTCTAATGGGACATGACTGAGTAGGATTAAATTTAGCCAACTTTCTTCATTCCCTGTCTTCCTCAGTTCCATCACTTCTATCCCATTTATAAACTTCAATTTGTCTCTTTTTGATTTTCGTGTTTTCTGAGGTTTTAACACTGATTCTTCTCCAAGTGATAATTTCTTCAAAGCTATGACTTAAGATATATCCTCAGACTCAATCTTTGTAGTTCAAAATATTTCTGAATTTTGCTGGGCTTGAATTTTTTTTAATTGCAGAGGAAGGTATATAAGAAATATGAAGTGACTGTCACTAAGAGATGGAGGAGTGGGGGGGAACAACATTTTACATGATGTTTTCTGAGTGGGAAGTCCCAGTTTACAAAAGCTTTACAGCTTTCCTTTAAGCCATATAGCAAGCTTATGATTAGATAACTATTCATCTGAAAGGAATGTCCCTCACAGAGGACACTTCCCCTTTACCAGCCCCCCACCACCACAACCTTTTTTTTTTTTGTCTTTTAACAAACTTGCATTAAGCTTTTCTGTTGATGTGATATTTACCACAAGGTGTAGTTAAGATTCCCTTGCCATTCTCTGATTTTTTTTCCCCCAGGAAACTTGCTTCATTTGGGAACAGATGTGTAGGAAAGAAAATCTGATTCACAATGGATGAGAAAATCTCACACTGTTAAAAGCATTGGAGGAAGCCCCTAGGTGGGAAAAGGCAATAATTGGATTTTCAATAGAGAGCAAAAACAACTAAGCATGGGTTCTCTTAAAATCTCTCTTGAAGAGGTGGATAAAAGTGTAGGCATGAAGGGGTGACATGAGTTGGCACAATAATTTGTTTCTGCCAGCTAGACCTCTTTGGGATTTTAAGAACAGCTATATCATGATGTGACATTTGAGCCAGCCACTTTCAATCTTTGAAAATGGCATAGGGTAATTGCTACAAGAAGGATTTTTGTTTTCATTTGCATAAATATGAAAATTGCAAGTAAGTTTCCTAGGACCACAAACTATATCTTTTTCAAACCTTTACTTATTTAACCCTTAACTATTATTACCTAATATTCCTTCAACTACACAATCCTTTTACTCCTCCTCCCTAATCACTTCCCTACCCCTTTGCCTTTCACATTTATCTTGACTCTCCTACCTCTTCACCAAACATGTCATCTTTCTCCCTTATGGCAATCAATCCTTTTTCTCATATACTGTTACAGGCCATGTCTATGCTTCATAAACATATAGAATTTAGAGAGAAAAATATCTTAAGGATAATATAGACTAACCTTGTCACTTCGCAGATTAGGAAACAAAGAAGTGGTGTGATTTACTGAAAGTTACAAAATAGGTAAGACATAATTTTAGGATTAAAATTCAGGTCTTCTGACTCGAAATTAAGTTCTCTTTTTAATATATAAAAATCCACTCCAATCTTTCTTTAGATTCCAAAGTTTAGAAGAACTGCCAAAATAACTTCCTTAAAGCCTAAATCTGATTATGATTCTCTGCTGCTCAATAAACCCCAATGGCTCCTTACCACGTTTAATACCAAACCTCTGTTTGGCATTCAAAGCTCTTAAAATTCTAGTCCTCACCTACTTGTCCATTCTTATTATGCTTTACTCGTCTTTACTAAATCGAACTGGTATTCAACCCAAACATCATCTTTTACTCCAGTCATTTATCAGCATACCATCCCTTCCCCCTCTTGCTCTGGGAATATGGTGCCATGGAAAGAGTGTCGGATTTGGAGTCAGAGAACCTGGATTTGAGTCCTGGATATGCCACCCTACTACTTTTGTGACTTTGAACAAGTATCTTAAACTTTTGTGGTCTGTTTCCTCAACTGTAAAATGAGAGGGTTGAACAAAATATCCTATAACTCCCCTTCCAGCTCTAAATCAATGAATATTGCAATGACATTTATAAAATGTGCCAAGTGACTATCCTATTGTTGTCATCATCATTCCTATGACCTCCCAGAACAAAACAACCTGCCTTGGGATTCTGTGGGAGCATTGTAAAAAGATAAAAGCATGACCCAGTACATAAACAGAAATACAAGGTCAGGAGTTTATCTTATACTTATCCCTTTCCTATATCTGGTACAGGTTGTATACCAACCTCACTCCAAAAGATGAATTTTGACAAACATCATCCCCTAGTAGCTAATGTAATGGGTTAGAAATCAAAGGCAACAAGAACTGGTCTTGGATGGTAATAGCATTCAATGTTTTTCTTGGCACATTCTTAACTCTTTTTGACAAATAGAATAAAGGTTCTGGTAGGAAAGGTGGAAAGCTATATGAAACCCTTCTGTCATTTTTTTTTCTATGAACCATTGCCAAGCCACCAGTAGACCCAGTAAACAAGCTTACCAGAATAGAAGTCAATTATATAGTCTTACTTGGAGAGAATTTGTCCATCTTGACAGCTCTCAGAAAATCCTGAAAACCCTGGTCCTGGAGAAGGAGAGACAGTTTAGGATCTTAAAGGTGGATGTTTAGCTGGATGTAGTATTTGTCCACTCCAGTCAATGTTGATAATAATGCTGAGAGCTTTGCCCATGTCCTTCCCATTGACTGACTTATGCAATGTCAGCCAAAGAATCCCTACTGCCACTGGAAAGAAAAAAAAGATCAAGTTCTAGTAAAGCTAAGAGAAAATCTTACTTAGAGTCCACAGAAGCCGTTGTAAGACGGAAGCCATGACTTTGGTATAGATATTCACATATAAACTCAAGGCTTTCACCACAAGCGAATCTCTTTGTCTCTCTACTCATGGTGTTCTTTCAAAACACATCTAAAATCCCACGTCTCAACTGAGAGAGCAGAAACACAGAAGAAAAACAATAGTTTAATCACATGGGTCAATGGGGACATGTTTGGGGATGCAGGCTCTAAAGCAGGGGTCCTCAACCTTTTTGGCTGTGAGAGCCATAAATGCCACATTTTTTAAAATGTAATTTCGTGAGAGCCATACAGTGCTCACAGTGCGCACTCCTGTAACAGCGCCTGAAAAAAAATTGACTTTATGGCTCCTGCAGAAAGAGCCATATGTTGCCAGCCCCTGCTCTAAAGGATCCCTCTAGTATAAATATCAATATGGAAATAGGTCTTCATCAATGACACATGTAAAACCCAGTGGAATTGCATGTTGGCTATGGGAGGGGGATGTGAGGAGGGGAGGGGAAGAATATGAATCATGTAACCATGGAAAAAATTTTTAATCAATAAATAAATTTTAAAAATAAATAAAATCCCACCTCTCTCAATATTAGCTACCTCCAATCTCCTATCTCTAACTACCTTTCAAATATCTTGAACTGGATGTCAAATAGGTATCTTAAATTCAATATGTCCCAAATGGGACTCATTATTTTTCCCCCTACCTCCTCCACCTTCCCTATTACTATGAAGGGCAACATCATCGTCTCATTCCTTCATGCTTACAGCCTAGGACTCCTTACTATTTTTCAGACCCCCATAGCCAATATTTTGCCCTGGTCTGTCAATTTTGCCTTTGCCACCTCTCTCAAACAAGCCCCCTTCTCTCTTCTGACATTGCCACTTCTCTCTCTAGTACAGGACCTTTTCAGCTCACAGTAGAATTATTGCTGTAGCCTATTGGTGGGTCTGCCTGACTCGTCTCTCCCTCTTTATTCCACCCTCTACTATCACTAAAGTGGTTTTGCTAAAGTGAAGAGCCAATAATGTTGCTCCCCTACTTAATAAACTCCAGTGTCTCTCTATTGCCTCGTATCAAATATAAAGTGCTACATCTAGCATTCAAAGACTTTCATTAAACTAATCTCCTCCTACTTTTCCAATCTTCTTATACTCCATTCTCTAACATATACTCTTTGATTGAGTGATATTAGCCTTCTCTCTTTTCCATAAACAAGATACTCCATTTCTCTGTTCTGGGTATTTTTTTTTCTGACTGTCCCCCATTCCTTGAATGGTCTCCTTCTCTGTCTTGACTATTAACCTCTCTGACTCCCTTTAATATCCAACTAAAATTCCATCTTCTATAAGAAGCTTTCCTTACACTCTCCTAATTCTAATACCTCTCATTTGTTAATTATTTCTGATTTACCCTGTGTATATCTTTGTATATATTTGTTAGCACATTCTTCTTTTAGATTGTGAGCTTCTTGAGGACAAGGACTATCTTTCACCTCTTTTTTGTATGCTCAACTCTTAGGATCTGGCACATAGTATGCACTTAATAGATGTTTATTGATTGACTGAAATGTGAGATTTTATCATACTTTATAGGCATTTTGGACTCTTAAGCATCATTCCCTGAACCTATGAGCTACATTTTTCCTGTGTGCATCTTATCCCCATTCTTTGTTTGTAAGCTCATTGAAGACAAGCCCCATTTTTGTATCCCTATTAGCCCCAAGAATCCTTCCTTACACATTATAGGTGCTCAGTAAGTATTTGATGAATACCGAATGAAGTCATAATGAATGAATAAATAAATGAATCTCATTTATCAAATGAGATACCATATGTAAGCACTTTGCAGACCTCAAAATCTTTATAAATGTTATTATTATCAACATTTTCCTTTCAACTTCTGCATACAAAGTATTTGCTTTCTTGGCTGTGATTTTGTACTGGCTGTCACTCGTGGTTGAAACATGCCCTTTCCTCACTTCAATCTCTTACTTTAATTCTTAGCTGAACTATCAATGTGTTCATGAAGTCTTTCCTAATTCCTCCAGCTGCTGGTTTGTTTCTTAACTAAATCACTTCACTTTCATTTGATGTAATAACAACCACTATCACCACCACCTTCAACAACAACAATTTATATAATGTTTTAAGACCTGCAATGCATTTTATAATTCTTATCTCATTTGATCTTCATGACAGCCCTGAGAAGGAGGCACTATCATTATCCTCTTTTTTAGAGATAAGGAAAGGGTTACAAAACCCGTAATTGTCTGAGGTCAGATCTGAACTCGTCTCCTCAACTCCATATCCAGTGCTCTATCCACTGCCCCATATACCTATATAAGTATACTTATATATTTTATTCCTATTAGAATGTAAGCTAATTGAGGGCAGAGACTGATGCATTTTTGTCCTCATATCCAAAATAATTAACATAATACCTGGATACAAAGGAAAATTGGGCCTGGATATCTCACACAAGATTTATACATTTCTTTTTCCCATTGGAAATTTGGTATGCTTTTTGTTCGTGTATATGTGGGCATATGTGTACGTATACACACACAAACATATATATAATATATACATAAAGAGAAATACGTATGTTTATATACATGTACACATATATACCTACACATATATATATAAATATATACAGATCTGTGTTTATATATGTATATGTGCATATGTGCAGTATTTCTTGCACTTACGGTTTAACAGTTATAGCTCTCCTCTACTGACAGAGTTCAAGACTTTGCTAACATTTTAGATGGCCAGAGAATTTTAACAGTCTAAGGCAGAAAAATTTAAATGTACTGGCAAGGGAGATTTATTCTCAGATTTGTGTCTTTCAAATGAAAATGTTGCCTCAGAGAGAAAACATTAAAAATGGAAGGGAAAAGTTATTACAATCAAAAAGGTATCTGCAGCCTATTCTTCTTGAAGAAAGTTTTCTTTTCTAGTCCCTTGGGGACCATCTTTCCTACACCCATTTATCATAGTGTGGATCCTTAAAATGCTGGCTAGAACTACATTTGGAACAAGAAGTAATTTAGAATGAGTTCTAGGCTTTTTACAAGACTTTATAGACTGTCTTTTATTTCTTTCACATTCTACCTTGGATTATGATTATGACCTACTTCTGGTCTCTAAGCATGGCCCATGGTTGTGTAACTTGGAATTCTAGTATCTTGCAGGACTAGTAGAGATCATATGGTACAATGGAAAGCAAGTTGGTTTTTGAGTTAGAGGATCAGGAATTGAATTCTGAATTTGCCACCTAATACCTACATGATATTAGGAAAGTAATTTCACCTCTCTGCATCTGAGAAATAAAGGATGGTCCAACTTTTGTATTTTTATCCCTGAGCTTAGTACCAGCACTGTAGTAAGAGCTCAGTAAATGACTGACATGTCTATAGAATTATTGGGTTAGAACTGTTCAATCAGTTGGTCAATAAACATTAATTATCAGAAACTGTACTGGGCACTGTGGATACGAAGACAAAATCCCCTGCTCTCAAAGAGCTGACATTCTTTTAGGAGAGAGAGAGAGAGAGAGAGAGAGACAGAGAGAGAGAGAGAGAGAGAGAGAGAGAGAGAGAGAGAGAGAGAGAGAGACAGAGAGAGAGAGAGACAGAGAGAGA
>NW_025398333.1:0-8152 GCF_016433145.1 Gracilinanus agilis | reverse complement strand
ATATATATATATATATATATAATGTCTCTCTTTAGAGTTAGCTAGGTGCCTCAGTGAATCGAGAAAGTTGGGAGGTCCTGGGTTCAAATCTGGCCTTAGATACTCCCTAGCTGTGTGACCCTGAGCTGTGACCATAATTATATTAATAATGTTAATACATATTAGTACTACAATTTATTCTATACTTGGATATTCTTAACCTAATAGTTGCTTAACTTACTGTGTGACCCTGGGCAAGTCACTTGACCCCCATTGCCTAGCCCTTACCACTCTTCTGCCTTGGAGCCAATACACAGTATTGACTCCAAGATGGAAGGTAAGGGTTATTTAAAAAAAAAAAAAAAAGAATGGTATTTGACTTAAAGTAGGTGCTTAATAAATAAATGTTTGTCTACAAATTAATTTATCTGGAATTTATAAAGTGTATATGATGACAAATTACTGTCATCAATCAATTCATCAATCAACAAGCATTCATTAGCACTTTCTTTGCATCAGTCATTGTATTAATGGTTGGGGATATAGAGAGAAGCAAAAATAGTCCTTGCCTTTAAGGAACTTATGTTCTGAGGGGGAAACAACATGCTTAGAGATAGGTACACACTGGTTACATGAAGAGTAGATGAAGGCGGGGGCAGCTGGGTAGCTCAGTGGATTGAGAGCCGGACCTGGAGACGGGAGGTCCTAGGTTCGAATCTGGCCTCAGACACTTCCCAGCTGTGTGACCCTCGGCAAGTCACTTGACCCCCATTGCCTACCCTTACCAACCTTCCACCTATAAATCAATACACAGAAGTTAAGGGTTTAAAAATTAAAAAAAAAAAAAAAAAGAGTAGATGAAGGTAATGTTAAACATGAGGAAGGCACTAAAAATGTGGGGACTAGGAAAGACCTCCTACAAATAAGAATCTTTGGAATGGAGTCTTGAAGGAAACCAGGGATCTTGAGAAGCAGAGATGAAGGAGAACATTCTAGGAATGCAGAGTGATGAGGATAGGAGGTGGAATATCACACAGAATTCCTTTGGTGAATGGATTGGGCCACATGGTGGCTGAAGTCTTTTCCAACTCTTAAGTTCTGAGATTCTATGATTCTGAATTGAGGATGGCAAGTGGGCCAATATAACTGTTCCTCTGTGGAGTATATAGGAGAATAAAATTACACAAAGACTAGAAAGGACCAGGAATGGGCCAGGTTGTTGGTGTTGTCATTTGGTCGTGTCCCACTCTTTGTGACCTCATGGAGCATAGCACACCAGGGCCATCTATCCTCTAGTGAACAAGTTCAAGTTCATTGTTTCCAAGACACTATCTATCCATCTCACCCTCTGACATCTCCTTTTCCTTTTGCCTTCAATCTTTCCCAACATCAGGGTCTTTTCTAACGCATCCTGTCTTCTCATATGGCCAAAATATTTAAGCGTGGTTCAATATTTGGCTTTCCAGTGAATAGTTGGAATTATTTTCTTTAAATATTGACTGGTTTGGTCTCCTTGCTGTGCAATGGACTCTCAAAAGTCTTCTCCCCTGCCACTATTCAGAAGTGTTGATTCTGTGACTCTCAGCTTTCCTTAAGAGTCCAACTCTTGCAGTGACATTGCTACTGGAAAAACCATAATTTTGATTCTATGGACCTTTGCTGGCAAGCTGATGACTCTGCTCTTTAGTAGACTATCCAGATTTGCCATAGTTTTCCTTCCAAGGAGCAAGCATCTTTTAATTTTGTGGCTGTAGTCGCTGTTGACAGTGGTCTTTGAACCCAAGAACATAAAAGCTGACACTCCTTCCATCTTATCTCCCTCCATTTGCCTGGAAGTAATGTTGTAAAAATCATAGTTTTAAAAATATATAAATCTTCAATCCAGCTTTTACACTCTCCTCTTTCACCCTCATTAAGACGCTTCTTAATTCTTTTTTACTTTCTGCTGTCATGGTGGAATCATCTGCACATCTGAGACTGTTGATATTTCTCCTGGCAACTTTAATTCTGGCTTTTGATTTGTCCAGCCTGGCAGGACCAGGTTGTGAAGAACTTCAACTGTAAAATGAAGGATTTTATATTTGGTCTTGGGGATTCCTTGGCTGACTCAGTTTCCTCGTCCATAAAAAATGAGAGGGTTGGACCCTTCTGGCTATAAATCTATGATCTCTGTAATACTATGAACAAAGAACCGTGAACCTTCCAAGGGAGGAATATGTCATTCACCAGCAGAAATTTTCCCTCAGTTGCAAGAGTTGCAAAATAGTCAATGGAGAGAGCAATTCAGTTCATATCCAACTGGAAATTGGTGCCTGGGCCTTGAGGTTTCCCATCTCTAAGCAGGCTAAACCAACAGTGGATCAGACATAAGGCAAATGGAAAGTTGAATTGAATCGACTCTTTTGAATCTGAAGTTCCTAGGAGACTCAGGGAGAGTTACATTCAAAGGTTGGCTTGGTTTGCATGTGAACTATGCCTGGAATTTACCGCTGCCCAACTGCAGAGCAGATTGCCTGGAGGTGCGCATAACTAGGAATGAAAGCCTTTTTTGTAATCCCCCTGAAGCTGGGCTTTGCTCCTCTTGGTGGTCAAGTCCTCCTTATCTGGGAGCACATTTTCCAAGTTTCTGTTGCAAAACCATAACTGTTCCCATGCTGGAGAAAGCTCACTGAGGGCTATTTAGAGACTGTTTATAATTTTCTGGGGGAGCCACCAGCTCGTGAAGAGCTCTACTGTGAATTATTTCTTCTCTAAGATGCAAATCTGGACAGAAATAACTCCTACCTGTTAAACTGTTTTAAAATGGCCATTAAAAAAGCTGAGCTGCTTTGTTGGAGAGGGTCCCTATGAAGTAACAACCGAGCCCTCAGAAGAAGTCTTTTATTTCATTTGATTTTCTTTAATGCTTGTCTGGGTTGGGGCAGGGGCACAAAAACATATTCTGTGGACAAAGGTCTGGACATCAGCTCTCCGGTAATAAAGCATGGAGCCTGCAAAAGGGAGGCGAGCTAAAAATAAACTTCTCTTTTTGTGCACAAAGCTGCATACTAGGAAGGTTTCTTTTTCTTCTTCTTCTGAACAATATTAAGGATAGAATAGAATGAAAGTTAGGCCTCGGTGGGACTTTAGAGCTCATTTTGTGTTCTCGTGTCTATTATCACTAAAACAACAGTGGTTAGGATCCAAGAACTCATCCCTAACCTGGTCCGGTTTGGGAGAAAAAGGATGAGCAGTTATTTGCTATCAGTCAGCAAACAAGTGTTTATTATGTGCCTACTATGTGCTAAGTACTGTTGGAGATTCAAAGAAAGGCAAAAGATGTTTCCTGCACTCAAAGAGCTCACAGTCTAATGGGGGTGGTGGTGGTGGATAGCAGGGAGGCAACATGCCAACAATTATGTACGAACAAGATATATATAAGGCAAACTGGAGATCTCCTTAAAAATGTTTTTATCTTGTGCATTGGTTTACATTGCTGCCATTTTCCAGTGCTTCTCTCCTCTCCCCCACTGGAATCAAGGGGGGTGGGGTGGGAATGGAAAAGGTTGACTGACTACCCCTAGATAAATCATTTCACCTTTTGATCCTAGGCTTCCCTATCTATAAATTATACATGAAGACACAGGCAAATATAATGCATTTTCTGGGCTCCTCCAGAACTTAGTCACCCAAGGAATTTTAGGAGTGTCTCTAGGATAAGGCTAATAACCTCCAGCGTTTGGAATTTTAAGTCCTTTTCAATCTTGTTCCAGGCTACGCTTCCTAGATTTCTGTAACTCTTTAGCTAAGCCAGAATGATCTAATGGATGCTTTATCTACTCTTCTCCTCTCTCCCCTCCTCCCCCCAAATTTGTTTTCTCTTCCCTCCCTTCAGAAAGCAAAGGCTTTCAGGGTGGGAGACTTCTGCCTGACTTTCTTTGAATCCTCTTCTAGAAACTTAATGATTGGAAAATCATGGTTGTTTTCCAAAATCTCTAAAGTTCTTCTTCCTTTACTCTGCCTCTTAAGAGTCTCCTAGCTAGGTGGTGCAGTGAGTGCAGAGAGCATTAGTTTGGAATCCGGAAGACTCGTTTCCATGAGTTCAAATTCACCTTCAGATACTAATTTAGCAGTGTGACCCTGGCAAGTCACTTAGCCCTCTTTGCCTCTAGTTCCTCGCCTGGGAAATGAGCCAGAGAAGGAAATAGCAAACCACTCCTGAGTCTTCCTCCAGAAAACCCCAACTGGGGTCACAAAGAGCAGCTGATATGACTGAAAAACAAGAATTTCTTTTACATCTCAATTCAGGCTTTTCTAGATTGACCCTGAGATACTAGTAAATCCTCTTATCCTGCCCTAACCTAATCCAGTTCCCTACTTATTTGTAGACATTTTGCTTTTCTCAAAGGGGGTGCATGTATTTCCCAATAGAATATAAACTCCCTGAGGGCAAAGGCCTCCTAGTTTTTATTTTCATACTTCCAAAACAGGCCACAACGCCTGGAATGTATTAAGTGCTAAATAAGGGCTAGTTTACCTCTGATGGAATACACTGCTGTTCTCCAGTCCCATTTCAGTCAATGAGCATTAATTAAGTGCCTGTTCCACACCAGGTACAGTGATAAGGACTGGGATATTAAGAAAGACAAAAGAAAGTCCCTGCTTTGTAGGAGCTCACAATCTAATCTCCACCCAAAATCCCTCAAAGATTTCCTGTTACCTATTGAATGAAGTTTAAACTCTTGACTCTTAAAATCTCTCCTCAGTTTGGTTCTATCCAATTTTATCTTGTACTATTCCCTTTCAGGTTTATGCTAAATTCTGGTCAAATTAAAGGGCTCTTTCTTCCCTATTCTCCTTTAGCATTATGAAATGATTACCTTGGAATTAGGGAGAACTTGGTTTAACCCTAGCTTGGGCACGGTCCAGCTGTATGACCTTGGGCAAGTCATTTAATTTCTGTGCCTCTCTGTTTCATCTCTTCCAGCTTTCATGAACTGATCCCAGGTAAAACCTTGGACAACTTGCTTAGCCCTTTTGTGTCTCACTTTCCTCATTTGTAAAATGAAGGGTTAAATCTTCTGGCCCCTAAAGTCCGTTTCAGTTATAAATATGCTCCTATATTATCGGTAAGTCAATCTTTCTCCATCAGTAAAATGGCGGAGATTATATTCTATGATCTCTGAAGTCCTTTTCAGCTCTAAATCTATAATCCTCACACCATTTGCTCTGCTTGGAATAAACTTCTTTTCTTTCAGTTTAAATATTCCTTCCTTCCTGGCCCAACTCAGGCATAGCTTCCTCCATGAAAATTTCTCTGCTTCCAACCCCTCATGGGATATTTGTATGATTGGTTTTATATATGTCTGCTAAAAGACCACCATGAAAAGAACTCATTGGATGCACCAACATTTGTCACTGAGAGTGAGATGGTAGAGAAATGCTAGAAAGAACTGATTAAAATCCTGTAGGACAAATCAACAGGCACTTGAATACTCAATGCAAATTCAAAGCAAAAGTAGCTGCAGAAGAAAATGGTGAATAATATATTGAAATATATGGCTCTGGATTAGGAAACTAAAGAGACCAAAGGCTTCTCCACTGAAGCCTCATGCTCATTTGTCATTTATTCTTCTTCAAGAAGAGAGCTGGAATGAGACATTGGGAACTTTAAATTACATCATAACAATGAAAGTGATTATCTTATTTTAAAACTTTTTAATTGCATCTTTTGTTTTTTACATCACATTGAAAGGAAGGTGTGATACAGTGGGAGAGGCTTCCAGAGACAAGAAGAGTCACTTGACTTGGGCTTGGCTTTTCCTGGGGAAGAACTCTCATGTGAGGGGTCAGAGCCTGAGGCTGTCCCCTTTAAGCTAAGGAAACTGGGGTTCATCAAATCTTTCTAGGCTATAAGTTTGAGGGCTTCTAGATTCCACGTATAAGTCACTTAGGCATTCTGGGCCTCTCTTTCCTCATCTATTAAATGAGAGAGTTGGAATCAGTGGTCTTTAATGTCCATTTCAGCTTTAAATCCATGATCTTGAGTGATCTATTATCATCACTGAGGTCAACCCTGCCATTCACCTTATACACTCCTTCTAAAAAAATGAATATTGCTATTGGAAGTCACCCGATCATGTTGACTTATTCTACTATAGTGTCATATTATCTGATCTTGGTTTAGCTCTTGTGGTGACTTGACAACCCTTTTATTCATCTGTGGCTTTCTTTTTTAAAAATAATTTTTATTAGTATCTTTTTATTTTACTTTCCTAAATTTCTAATTTCTTCCTAAATTTCCCCCAGTCCCTTCTCTCCTCTAAAAGGAGAACCATTCCATATAATAAAGAATATTTTTTCAGGAAAAAGGAGAAGAGAAAAAAATCTTCAAAACTAATTAATAAATAAAGCCTTACTTTTTGGGGGTAAATGTGTAGTATCTGCTGATTTTGAGGTTTAAATGCTCACACTGAAAATTTAGCAATTGGCTTTTGAGAGCTGCTACAACCTCAAGGCTTATTATTTATTTACGGCTATTTATTATTTATTTAAGATGTATTATTAGTGATTGGGTATTATTTCATATGATTATTAATAGTTTGCAATTCTTTTGAGAACTCTCTCCTTTGATGGCTTTTCTATTTGGAAATGACATAAGGATTATTTGAGAATTTGATACAAATTTTTTCTTATTTGTGAATGCTTCTCTTAAATTAGATGTGTTAATTATATTTATGTGGAAGCTTTTCAGTTTTATTCAATCAAAATAATCAATTTTATCTATTTTGTATTGTATCTTTCGCCTCTATTCTGTTTGATTAAGAACTCATTTACTCATAGTTGTGAAAGCTATATGATCTGCTTCTCTTCAATTTTTTTTTATATTATGGTCACACTGATTTTGACTTTATTATGGAATATGATGTATTATGTTGGCCTAATTTCTTGCCAGATCGATTTCCAGTTTTTCTAGCAGTTTTTATCAAATAAAGAATACTTTCTTAAGTCATTCGTATATTCAGATTTGTTGAAAACTGCTTACTGAGTTACACTGCTTCTGATTTTCCTTGTCTACTCTAATTAATTGATGATCTACTATAATTTTAACTAATATCAAATGACTGATTTTCTATTATCCATTTTTACACATTGTATAATTATTCTATTAAGCATTCTCTCATTTCTCATCTCTGTCATTACTTGGGGATATCTCTGACTTCTCCACTAAGTTCCTGAAAACTCATAATTGGGAAAAACCTCATCATCTTGTAAGTCCCATTAGCCTAGGTACTCCAACTCATTGCTCTCCTCTACCCATCTATTTGGAGAGTGAAGCCATGAACTCCAAAACTTCCCTTCAAGGAAAGAGTTCAGCTTAGAGCATTTCATTTCTCACCTGGCAGCACTATTTTGAGATATTTCTGATTTCTCCACCAGATCCCTAAGATCCCTCTCTCCCTACTTTTCATCTTCTATTTGTGTGAGTTCCTTGAAGACAAAGACTGCCTGTTGTTTCTTTTTCTTTTCCTTTTTTTGGTGTATTTTAGGCCCTTATCATTTACTTAACATAGTGCTTAGACTAGATCAGGCATTTAAAAATGTTTGACTATTGATTGTTATACTCTGAAAGCAAATATTCCAAATTTCATCCCTCCTCAAATTCCCAATGACACTTGATGCCCAATCCCGGCAGAGCAATATCATAAAAAGAACTCTTTAATTTGCCTCTTCCACACCTTGAGATCTCTTTCCATCCTTCCTTTCCTTTCTTCTTATAAAGATTATTTCATATAAAGATTATTTCCTTGAACTTGCACTGTTGAATATATGTGGGAAGTGACTCATCATTCCTTTTCCTTCCTTCTCTTCTCCTCTTTCAAACTCTCCTTATCTCCTGGAATTCTGGAGATTGCTCAGATTTGTGAGAGATGATAATTGAATCCCAGGAACAAATAGCATATATCAGGTACAAAGCTAAGCAAAGGAGTTACAAATACTATAAAGGGCCTTGCAAGATGATGAGCTTTTCCTGATGATGATCCAAATAGATTACATTGTAAAGGTGGGAGGCAATTCTTATCATGAATAAATATGGAGTGATAAGGCACTAAAGAAATACTTGATTAATTTTGCTGACTTCTTTCCAATTCTTATAAAGAAGCTTTTTTCCTTCCTATCCTTAAAAAAAAAA
>NW_025398332.1:0-7196 GCF_016433145.1 Gracilinanus agilis | reverse complement strand
GAGAGAGAGAGAGAGAGAGAGAGAGAGAGAGAGAGAGAGGAATGATGCCTGCCTTTAAGGTAGTTACATTCTATTGGAATATCAACAAAGGTTTATGTTTCAGTTTAATTTTAAAAAGGCAGAAGAAGTGTTTTCATATATTTGTTGTTGGATTAGAGTTCATTTTATAGATAGAAAAACCAAAGTCTAGAAAGTTTATTTGATTTGCCAAAGGTCACTCAGGGAGGAAGGGGGCAGAATTAGGATATGAATGTAAATCTTCTGTCTCCAAATCCAATTCTCTAAGCATGATGCCATGCTGTGTCCTTTGCATATATTTTCTATTTGATTTTCCATGTCTATGTAGATGTTGTCTTTCCTTCCTCTCTGACAGAACACACGTTCTTTGAGGGAAGATACTATGTTCTTTTTTTACTTTGTTATTATCAATACTTAGCACATTGCACAGCACATGATTAGGTGATTAAGTATTGCTTATTGAATGACTGAATATCGAACCCTTCACATTTTAAATAACAGTATCATTTATTACATAAAATTAGATAGCATTTTAAGACACCTTGAAATCAACTTTTGTAGTTCTTATATTGGACAGTAGTATATAATTTGTCATGTAGATGTTGTCTTTCCTCCCTCTCCAATACAATATAAATTCTTTGATGGAGGATACTATGCTCATTTTTTGCCCTGCTAGTAGTCAGTCACTTTCTCCAAGAAACACTAGAGCACTTCTTGCTAGGCAAGATGATGAAAGGACCCAGGATTTCCAAACTTACAAGGTATCCTCTAAGCTCCAACACTTCTTTCTCAGACTCAAAGCTCCTTCAAAAAGACCCAGAAAGAACAATGATGGAAGAGGAGGGCCAAATCTCAGAATTAGACTTGATTAAGAAGGCTATGGTTAGTACCATATTATTATTATTTTTTAAACCCTTAACTTCTGTGTATTGGCTCTTAGGTGAAGAGTGGTAAGGGTGGGCAATGGAGGTCAAGTGACTTGCCCAGGGTCGCATAGCTGGGAAGTGTCTGAGGCTGGATTTGAAGTACCATATTATTTTGATGACCACTGCTTTATAGTATAGTTTAATATTTGGTACTGCTAGGCAACCTTCCTTCACATTTTTTTTCATTATTTCCTTTGATATTATTGATCTTTTGTTCTTCCAAATGAACTTTTTTATAGTTTTTTCTAATTCTGTAAAAAAAGTTTCTTGGTAGTTTGAGAGGCATGGCACTAAATAAGTACTGGCTAAGAGACAGAAGGGAGGATCAGTGGAATAGACTTGGGGTAGGTGATATCAGCAAGACAGTCTATGATAAACCCAAAGAACCAAAATTTTGGGACAAAAATACACTATTTGACAAAAACTGTGGGGAAAATTGGAAAACAATATGGGAGAGATTAGGTTTAGATCAACATCTCATACCCTACACCAAGATAAATTCAGAGTGGGTGAATGACTTGAATATAAAGAAGGAAACTATAAGAAAATTAGGTGAACATGGAATAGTATATTTGTCAGATCTCTGGGAAAGGAAAAATTTTTAAACCAAGCAAGAGTTAGAAGAAATGACAAAATGTAAAATAAATAATTCTGATTACATTAAATTAAAAAAATTTGTACAAACAAAAACAATGCAACTAAAATCAGAAGGGAAACAACAAACTGGGAAAAATCTTTATAACAAAAAACTGTGACAAAAATCTCATTACTCAAATATACAAGGAGCTAAATCAGTTGTACAAAAAATCAAGCCATTCTCCAATCGATAAATGGGCAAGGGACATGAATAGGCAATTTTCAGATAAAGAAATCAAAACTATCAATAAGCACATGAAAAAGTGTTTAAAATCTCTAATAATTAGAGAAATACAAATCAAAACAACTCTGAGGTATCACCTCATATCCAGCAGATTGGCTAAAATGACAGTAAGAGAGAGTAATGAATGTTGGAGGGGATGTGGCAAAATTGGGATATTAATGCATTGCTGGTGGAGTTGTGAATTGATCCAACCATTCTGGATGGCAATTTGGAACTATGCCCAAAGAGCGCTAAAAGATTGCCTGCCCTTTGATCCAACCATACCATTGCTGGGTTTGTACCCCAAAGAGATCATAAGGAAAAAGACATGTACAAAAATATTTATAGCTATGCTCTTTGTGGTGGCAAAAAACTGGAAAATGAGGGTATGCCCGTCTATTGGGGAATGGCTGAACAAACTGTGATATATGCTGGTGATGGAGTACTACTCTGCTCAAAGGAATAATAAATTGGAGGAATTCCATGTGAACTGGAGAGACCTCCAGAAATTGATGCAGAGTGAAAGGAGCAAAGCCAGAAGAACATTGTACACAGAGACTGATATACTATGGTAAGCATAGTATATGTAATGGACTTCTGTACCAGCAGCAATGCAATGACCCAGGACAATTCTGAGGGATTTATGGAGAAGATGCTACCCACATTCAGAGGAAGAACTATAGGAGTGGAAACAGAAGAAAAACAACTGCTTGAACACATGGGTTGATGCAGACACGATTTGGATGCAGACTCTTAATGACCACCCTAGAACAGTTATCAATAATATGGAAATAGGTCTTGATCGATGACACAGGAAGAAACCAGTGGAAATGTGCATCAGCTACTGGGGGATGGTGGGGGGTTAGTGGGGGAGAGAGCAAGAACATGAATCATGTAACCATGGAAAAAATTTCTCTAAAAATAAACAAACAAACAATCAAACAAACAAACAAAGAGTGAAACTAAAGTGTATAGAGGGAGCAATCCAGCACAGACATTAAGTGACCTAAATGTGCCTACTGTAGCTCTGTTTAAAAAAAATCAATTGAATGTCATGTGCCTGATTGACATTGAAAATATACATAGATTTTGTATGTGTGTATATATTTTTTTTTAAAAAAAAGGCCATGGCCTTTGGCTGCTATATGCTCTTTGCTATGTGGCAGCTGGGATGGGGGAATAGAGCAAATAGTCCCCTTCTGGCTCGTCACCCCAGAACCACACATGGTAGATAGTTAAAGGATAAGATAGATCTATTGATATAGAGTCACTCTGTTTTTTTTAAAGATCCACTAGGCCATCAGATCTTTCTGCTCGGTGGCCAACACTAGTAGGGATTGTCTTGACTAGTGTAAGGATAGAATTTGTCCAAGGGGAATGGGACAGAAGGAGCCAGAGAAGGAGTGACTGACAGTTGGTGACAGTTGGTGATGGTTGAGACCAGAGAGAATTCTGAGTAATTCTCTGGAGGAAGAAGGAGGAAAAGGACTTCTGGCAGAGGACTGAGGGAGAGAGGAGGAGGACATCCCAGCTCCGATCCAGTCCTGAGAGCTTCCTGAGGATCTTTCTTTGGACATTGATAGCCTGATTCCCTGGTAAAAGGCATCCCATTGCTTCTCACCCAGCAAGACTTCAATCATAGAGTTAGCTAAGTGTTTGTACTCCATTTTGGGAGCGATTCTCTTAGGCTCCTTCCCCCATTACCCAACCTTGTTGAGAGACCCTTTCTGGTCTAACTTGCAATTATAGAAAAGGACAGAAACAGAAAGAGAAGGAGAAGGGACAGGAGAAGCTTAGGAGTGGGAGCCATTAAGGTTCTCAACTAAGTGACAGACCCCATAGGAATAGTGAAGAGGGCACCCCAAATCCCTCTGTCCTTCACCCCTTTCCCCAACCTTTAAACTGTGAATAATAAAAGCCATTCATTAGTCAGATAGCATTCCAGAGTGCCTGAGAGACAATGAGGAGGTGGGGAACCGCAGCTTGGTCTGTCTGCCTCCATCTTGGAACCAGACCACCCCCTATGAAGTTGGCTGACCTCAGGGGTGGTTTGTGTGAACCCCGTCCTCATTCAGAATCGGATTGGGGTACCACATACCTCATCTAATAGGGAAGTCTTGCCCCCAATTCCTGTAGGACGGCATGACCATCCAAGCTACCCAGTTTCGGGGTGACACCCCTTTAAAGTCTAGCCAGTGTGTATTTGGTGGGAGGGGAGAGCTAGAAGAGAGTCTCCCTGATAGACTCTCTCTATCTCCCTTCTCTTTCAAACACTGGCTACTGGGCTCTCTTTATTCTTATACTAGTCACATCCATTTGGCTGGTCAGAAGCGGGAAGAATAATTTTTCTTAGAAGAATAGAAGAAAGTTCTGTTACACAGGGTGGTTGTGTCTTGTCTGAGTCTCATAGGTGGGATTGGAACCTAGGTTCTTGGACTAGGTTCCTGGATCCAATGTTCTTTTAACTATATCATAGCTTTAGAGAGTAATTTGGGGTGCTAAGAGGTCAAGTTCTTTGCTCAAGGTCCCCAAGCTGGTATGTATCAGAGGCTGGACTTTAACCTAGATCCTGATTCCAAAGTAAACCTTTTATCCACTACCTTTTGCTGCCTTTTAATGCTGGGTTTGGAGTCAGAGGATCTGAGATCAAATCATGACTTTGTCACTTACAACTTGTGGGACCTTGAACAAATAATTTGATTTTTTATGCCTCTTTTTCCTCATCTGTAAAATGAGGAGTTATGACTATATGTCCTCTGAGGGAACTCCCAATTTTAAATCTTTTCTTGAGCAGGGGGGAGAAAAATGACATGCTCCATTATAAAATATTAGTATTAGAATTGTAGAATACCTCAGAGGTGATCTCATCTAGCTTCATTATTTCATATATAAAATTTCATTTCTCTTCTCTGTGTCATGCCTATAATTCATTCAGGCCTTACTTATACCACTTAGAATCCTCACTTCCCTCTAAAGTTCAGTTCAAATACTATTTCCTATGTGAAGCATTTCCTAATCTCCTTATAGCTGCTAGTGCCTCCCCCTTTAATTTACTTTTTGTATATGCTTATTTTGTAAATATATAAACTTTCTGAGGGCAGGGACTGTTTCATTTCTGTCTTCCTATCCATGGGGCTTAGCACAATACTTGGTATATTATAGAAGTTCATAAAATTCTCATTGATTGATTTTCAGATGAGGAAAAAAAGATGACAGCCAGAAAGTTGATAACTTATCCAAGGTCTAAGATACAAGGCCCTAGGCTAGGATTTGAAACTTATATATGATAATTCCAAATCTAGTTCTCTTTCCTCTAGACCATGGTCAAAGGGATCAAATACTTGTTTGGGATTTATAGGAATTTGGAGGCAAAATGCCCTTAGAACCATGAGACCACCCAAATTGGGATATAGTTCTCTTCTTATCACTTGTAACTGCTCCCTGAAAGAACCATCCAAATTTGGATTGAATTTGTTGAATATCCCAGACAAAATAGTAAGAAAGAGCTTTTTGGGAGAAAAACATTTCAAATTCAAATAAATGAAATAAAATCCCTACTTGCTTAGTTTAGTTTAAAAGAAACTTTTTTATTGATCAAGTTTGTAGCAACGTTTTTTTTTAAAAAAAAAAAACCCATAAAAATGTTAAAAGCTAACCTTACACTATATATATTTAAAACTCTTCAGCCCAATGATTTTTATAGAACTTTAGCTCAGGTTTACTTATTATTCTTGATTACAAAGGCTAGGAAGCAATCAATTTTCCTGCAAGCCTTTAGAAATGGCTCTGACAACCCTTGGGTATGTACTTAACACCTTTAGGTTCCAGACTTTTATTTGAAACTTTTACATTAGCAAATCTGTGTTTTCCTTCTAGCTGAGCTTGAAAAAATAAAATAAAAAAGTGAAATTCAATATAATTTGAATGCTATGCAATAGCTTGAGAAAATTTATAAATTAAGTATATATTTTTCACAATCTCTTCAGCAATGTAATTTGTCTTGTCGCCTGGTGGTGAATTAAATTAGAAATGGTCTATGTAGGTTGGATCTCTTTTCATAAAGTGGCTGCATTCAGAGGGGAGTGAAATGGGTTGAATTCCCTAAAGCAACAGGCATCTTTTCAGTCTCCATGACATCAAATAATGGGTTGGAGTGTACAGATCACTTCTCAAGCAGTTGTTTTGATGGTTTAGAGGCGGTCCTGCAACAATAGAAGGGAAAAAATGTTTTAGTAAGAAAAAGTGATATGTGGATTTGTGGGTGGTAGCATTTTAATGGCAGCATTAAAGGGACTCAAAGGAGTGGGTCATAGATATATTTCTTTTTAAGTTTGTGTGATTTATGCTTGGAATATTGTGGCTTAGTGGATAAAGTGATGTTTGATGTCACAGACTTGGGTTCAAATTTTGCCTCTGTTTGTGGAGCCAGGGCAAATCACCTCTTATCTTTGTGTGTCAAGTAACTATGTACTTAGTACCTAAATACTAAGTATTGGGTAGACTAACAGTAGCTTGATGGAAGGAGTGCCACCCTCTTATAATAAATGAATGAATGTATATGAATGAATGAATGAATGAATGAGAAAAGCATCTATTAAGTGCTCACTACATATAAAGCACTGTGCTAATATACAGAGATACAAATAGAAAAGACAGACACTTCCTGCTCTTGAGGAGCTCACAGTTTAACAGGGAAGATATTATATATTTTATTTTCAGTGGCAAGTCAGATAGAAAAGTCCCATGGTCCTTAGGGCAGAGGTAAAGCAAGTTAATTCAACAAGCCTTTAAAAAAATTAAAATTAATTAATTTTGTTATATTATAAAGCTTAAGTAACTCCCTCCTCTCCTCTATTAAAGAAGGCATCATATGACAAAAATATATATAACTATGTCTTTTTAATTTCAATTTATCATTCCTTTCTGTGGAGTTGGATATACACAAGTCATTCTTCAAACAGTATTTGAAGCTCCTACTATGTGCCAGGCACTGTGCTAAGGACTGGAGATACAAAGGACAAAAACAGTTCCTACTCTCAGAGAGTACAGAGTCCAATGGAGAAGACAATATACAAACAAGGTACAGTGAGGATAAATTAGAGATAAACTCACATGATTCACTAGCAGTAAGCAGGAGGTGGGTGGAGTGGTTGTCCGGAAAAAAAAACTTCTTGCCAAAAATGGGATTTTAAAAAAAATGACTCATAAGAAAGCCAGGAAAGCTCAGGGACAAAGATGAGTGAATATCAGGGCATGGGGGTCAGTCAGTGAAGATGTGTGGAATCTGGAGACAGAGAGACTTATGTGAAGGAGGGCAAGAAGTCTGGAATCACTGTATCATAGAATCAATCTCTCTCTCTCTCTCTCTCTCTCTCTCTCTCTCTCTCTCTCTC
>NW_025398331.1:0-5855 GCF_016433145.1 Gracilinanus agilis | reverse complement strand
AAAATATATCTACATGTATATCTATCTATATATATATCTATTTATAACTAACCAGGTAGTGCTTGGTTTCATTCCAAAATAGCACAGCACTGCACTAGGTTTAATAGATGTTTAATAAAAGTTTGTTAAATTAAATTATGCTTAATTTATTTATGTATATATTAATATATATAAATTATGTATATTTAATTAATTAAATAAAATTAGTTTAGAATTAGAACAAATTCATTTATTGAATGAGAAAGGATCTAAAAAAGATCCTTTAGTTCCCAAATGCCATTTTAGAGATGAGAAAACTGAGGTCCAGCTAGATAGTGACTGCCTCAAGGTTACACAGCTGATGCAAAGCTAGGAATCTTGCCCTTCGGTGAAGCATGCTTTCCACTATAGAATGCTGACTTGGAATAATTGGATTTGGAAGAGTTGATAGCAGTTCTTAGGACTTTGAGATCACACCGCAGAATTTGATGGGGGGGGGGGGTCTGTCATTGATCCCTTATCGCCAAAGAACCTTGGAACATATCTCTAATAGGTTTCCTCTTTGATGGTCCTTAGGAGAAATCAACACAAGGATTTTTAATTATATTCTAAAGGCCGATTATTTGCTATTTCTCTTATAGTTGTTTTTTTTTAATTCTGTGCTTATCTTTATTTATTTATTTTTAATAGTTTATTTTTTAGAAAAATCTTCCATGGTTACATGATCTTATAGTTGATTTTTAACTGACAGTTTAAGTCTTGTGGTACTGAATTTGCACAAAATAACCACCTTATTCATCCGTTAGATCTTTGAGCCAGTGTTTTCCTGTGTATAGGAAGTGGTTTAAATGTTCCTTGGGAGGAATATAGTACTTTAACTGAATCTTACAATATTTCTAGTGAATGAAAGGATAGATTTTCTGTCTAAATACAACCTGGATTTAGAATATGGAAGGCATTTCCTATAAAAATCATTTTCAGCAAGGCCACGTTTATACCTATATCATTTGACCACAATTCTATACATTTCTTCTCATAGGGAAAATATTATTAAAAGGAGATTAACTAGCATAGGCAGGGGAAATTCTAAATTCCTTCAAGGAGTTAAAGAATGGGAGGTGCTTATCACAGCTTGAGGCAGATCTGCTAGTTTATTCATAAAGGTTTAAAAATTTCGCATCCTGTCAGCCCCCGTGTTATTGATATTTAGAAATGTTTTATAATGGTCAGGTCTAATACGGTGGGGAGGCCTGAAGTTGCCTTGAATATATACGACCAAAAGTTCTGCTGAGGCCCTAAAGTCAGAAGTTGTGTATTGTTTTTCCATCTCTAGGATTGGTCTGGTTTTTGCAGAGAATTGGGTCTACCTGGGTTGGTGTTAATAGAAATTGAGAGAATGTAAAACCTGAAGAGAGTGTAAAACAATTGTACTTAATCTAATGCACCCCAACAATCTGATACTTAAACTCTCAGGAATAGACTCTCCCATTCTCAGTAATTCTTCCTCTGCTCACTCTATCCTTTGCTCTAACATCCCAATATGTGTTTTTGTATTAACAGAGTTCCATGTTTTACTGTCAGTGTTCCTGGGCCATAGATATTTATGTTGGCTTTAATTGTTGATTCTTCCAACTAGTGGGAAATAAAATTAAAAAGGATTTCTGTTGGTGCATATTGACTTAGAAAATGACAAATTAATGTTATATTATACTATATTTTTATTTTGTTGAACATTTCCCAATTACATTTTAATCGGGTTCAGGCTGAACAGGGGAGCTTTGCTGGCCACTTGCTGTCTGCTCACAATGTTTGACACCTCTGCTCCAGACATACATGTCGGTCTTCACTGGGTATTTTTTTTTTCTTTTCCTAAATGAATGTATGAGGGAGAGGGGGAGGAGGAGGAAAGGAAGAAGGACAGAGCTAGGAATCTAGATCTCCCAACATCAGTAGGTGTTGAGGGAATTGCCTTGAAGGCAATTAGTACAAAAACATTTTCCAATAGTCTTCATTCCCATCGCTGCAGAATTAAATAATTTTGTAGCCTTCAGATGGGAGAAATTGGCTATATTATCTTTATTATTCAGGCACTGGAAGGGAGCTTTGAATACTACTAAAACTCTGGGCCCATTAGTCCCACTAAGAACCTATTTGTTAGTGCTAAATAAGCCATATCTTTAAGGGTAAGAATAGTAGAAATGACCCAAAGAGAAGAAGAAATGGTAATAAAAAAGATTATAAAGAAATGACAGGAAAAGAAGATGGGAGTGAGTAAGAAAATGTGCCACTCACAAAGTAAGTTTATAATTTTTTAAAGAAATTTTTATGATAATAAAGTTTATAATAATTGAAGAAAAGATTTTCTATTTCAGCACCTACTACAATACCTTGAATGTAAAATGAGAAGATATGATGTGCCATTAAAATGGCTCCAACTTTGACTTATGGGTAAATAAGTTAATGAAAACAGGAAATCTCATAGATGAGTAGCACAGTGGAAGATTTGGGAGGACCTGGGTTCAAATATGACCTCAAATACTTCCTACTTTTGTGACCCTAAGCAAGTCACTAGGCACCAATTTCCTAACCTTTGCTCTTCTGTCTTGGAATTGATCCTAAGGTAAGTGATTAAATAAAAAAAGGAAATAAACAAAAGAACATCCATCAACACAGATCACCACTATTTTCTATGGGGATTTACCTGTGATTTGTCCATGATCAGACAATGACTCACCAACTATATCTGTCATTTTTTTCCATGCTGGGATTAAATAGTTCATCTTGACCTGATAAACTCAGCAAGGGCAGTTGGGAGTTCCCTTATTTTTACCTTACCTGTCTTGGATATAAATGTTCTAGCATACATATTTGTTTGGTCCTTTCCATTTCAAAGATCATTCTCCTCGGCAAAGATAACAGAAGCACAATAAAAATTGAATAATTCTGTTTTTTTTTTGTTATCAGTTATTATAGCTTCCCCCTCCCTCCACGCAGTGATGATCCCTTTGCTTCTCTGGTCACCTCCTTTCCTCTCAGTTAGTTAAAACAAAGATAATTCTTCCCTTTTCCTTTCAACCCTTTTTGATGCTTTTGGATCTTCTTGCTAGCTTGAGTTCATTGAAATATAGCATGACTGAAAACTGAACAGCAATCCCTTGATGTTATTCTTATCAGACTGTACCTTCCTAGGAGAGTTGTCTAAAGTGACTCATGTGTGCCACTTCTCAAATCAGCAACCAACTTGGATTTTAAAAATCTAAGCTCATGACCCTCTCTTGACCTGGCTGCTCATCATCCATGACCCTCTATCATCTCCCATCTCTATGCCTTTACAGTAAGAGGAGACTGTGGAGACTAGATTGATAAATGAATAGGAAATAGAGCAACTAGTTTAAGAAATGATGGAAAGAATAAGATAGCATATAAGAATCACAGAATTTTAGAGTTGGAAATGACCCTCAGAATTTACATTTAGATAAGAACAAAGACAATAAAAGAAAATTCAGATATAGTATTTAGCTAATGTTCTCAATTTCTCATAGTATCTATATACTACATTGACCATTCTATAAAAATATTGACTATTAATACATCATATTTTCCATACTCAATGCTATATTTTTCTTAGGTATAAAATAGCACTTGCAAATGTAACATAATGATCCATGTTGGCAAAAGTTGGGAGAGTTAAAAGATTGCACTTTAATATTTCATGTTATGAGTTCAGGAAGATATATAAACCATTATTTAGCACATATGCTTCAAGAACCTCAAATGTTAGTAGATGGACTTGTTAGAGTGATTTACTCCAGTTCATGAGACTCTAGCCAATTTGTATCTCAGTACTATCTCTTTTTGTGTAAAAGACAAAATGTCAGGGTTCCAATAGTCAGAATTCTTGTACTCTAGTTTTGTCTGTTAGCATTTCATGGTAAGGAGAAAGAAGGAATTCTAGCATAATGGATAATTAAAAATGTTTCCTAAAAATAATAAAAATGATTACTGAATTGTCTTTGGAGTAACTATGTCTGAATTAAAAGGCTATTTTGAAAGAGGTCTCATCATTAAATCACACTCTTGGAGGGGTAAGCTGGTTGTGGGGTATCTCAGGGAGAAGGAGAGGTAGTGTCCTCCATTGTTTTTTAATTGGATCAAAATTTAGAAAAAACACATCTTAATTTAGATCAGGGAGGTAGAGAGAGAAGGCAAGGAAAAGGCATAGGATATGGGGTTAGAAGAACTTGGTTCAGGTCCCTGCCCTGCCCCTTGCTATTTGACAAGACATTTGAAATGAAATGTCATTTGGAATGACAAAGTTATTATTGTGAGGTTATGATGATAATATGGAATTAGTATTATATTATATATAATAATTTATATAATATATGATACATTACATATAAAACAAAATAAATCATTATAGATATGTGAAATATTTCCTAGGACCTTTCTAGAACTAGAGTCAGACACTACCTTGTTCCAGGGTTGCTCAGGGCTAGGGCAGTGACTCTTTATCATGTACCCTCATCTTCATCAACCCATCATATTTTTTGTATATCCCACCCAACTTTGCACAACTCTGCTTCAATTATATCCAAGGGCGAGTCAAGACATTATGTTGTGATATCATTGGACCTCTTCAAAAATGAAGGATGAACAACAATATCCTATCTAATATCATTGGAGGCTGCCACCTGAAAGCCAGCAGGATGGTAGTTGCTCTTTGAGTTCAAGATTGCTCTTCTGGAATGCCACTTATGTGGAGAGAAAATTAACATCAAGGAAGAAGTCCTGGTGATTAATTTTTCAGCCACAGGAACTTTCTAAGACTAGCTCCTGAGATGAAAAGGAGAAGTAATCTGTAGAAGAGGTAAAGAGCTAGGAAGAAAAGCACTAAGGAAAGCACAGATCCTTGAGAATTGAAGTATGAAATACCTATCTCATAGTAAACATCAAAGTACTACATAAATGGGTTACCATCAGCCTAAAATTTCAGTTTCAGGAGAACTTCAGGAGCCATAGAGTTAACACCCAAAGAAGAATCTTTTATACAACTTGTTAGGACAAGTCATCTTCTAAGCCTCTGCTTATAGACTTTCCATGGAAGGGGAATCCATTCCCTCTTGAGTAGGTCCACTCCATTTGTGGGCAACTTTACTTGCTATTTTTCCTTTTTATAAGGAATAATCTATTTCTATGGAATTTCCCATGTAGTACATCTAGTTGTTATCTGGGGCTATAATCCCGGTGCTGGGCAATAGTCCTTCAGGGTTGAAGATAGCTAGCTATCAATATGATCCTTACAGCCTTTCTTCTCTAGGATAAAAACTTTCAATGAATTTCAACATGGCATAATTTGGAAACTGAGATTTTATAATTCAAAAAATCACGTGCCCTGGAGATTGTGCTAGGTGTTAGAGAAGCAAAACATCTAGCTGGTCTCAGGGATATTTTTTTTTAGAGGGCAGCTGGGTTGGGGAAGTAGAGTGCCTGATCTAATCAGGAAGACTTGATTTCAAATCTTTCTTCAGACACATTAACTGTACAACCTTGGGCAAGTCACTAAATCCTGTTTGCCTTAGTTTCCTCATCTGTAAAATGAATTGGAGAAGGAAATGGCAAACTACTCCGGTATCTTTGTTAAGAAAAGCCCAAAATTAGGATCATGAAGACTAAAGGACATGACTGAACAAGGGATTTTTATTCTCCCCTTTCTCATTTGAATAATGTGGAAAATGATCCTCTTGCTTGGGGATATGAATGGATTGGGATGGTTGGATAATGGCTGGAAGTGAGGGAGAAGAGTAGAAAGAGGATTCTAAAACTTTTGTCTGAGAAAGAGAGAGAGAGAGAGAGAGAGAGAGAGAGAGAGAGAG
>NW_025398330.1:0-1789 GCF_016433145.1 Gracilinanus agilis | reverse complement strand
CTGCCTCCCTTTCGGGAGCCCTTCCCCACCTCCCCACCTCCCCACCTCCCCACCCTCCGGTGCAGCAGCAGCAGCAGCAGGAAGACAAACCAGAGCTCTGCAGGGACTCTGACCTGTCCAGCTCCTCGTCAATGGGCTGGTAGTTCATCTCATAGCACTCGATTCTCTTCAGGAAGTCTTCTACCACCTTCTCCCGGTCACAGTCCTTGTAATCTGGGCTGCTCAGCTTGACTTGCTGAGAGAGCCGGAAGAAGGAGGAAGAAGAGGAGGAGGAAGAGATGGAGAAAGAGGCAGAGGCAGAGGCAGAGGCGAAGAGGTGGAGACCGAAGCAGAGGGAGAAGAGGGAGGAGAGCTTTAATGGCTGCCTCCCCAACTCCTGAACGTTAGTAGTCTGAAATGACGTCAGCTAATCCCTCTGAGTCCCTCCCACACCTTTCTAGGGAGAAGGATGGCCCCCTGGAACTTCCCTTTCCCTTTCTTGGGGTCAATCTCACTCCCTCCTTTGGGCCTCAGTTTCCTCATTTAGGGAGCGCCCCTTCCTTTGCAGCTCGAAATCTTGGGGCATTTTCACTTTGTGGCACTGCACTTGGCTGCTTCCTCTTCCTCAGACCAGGCCACAGTGAGGGGCGCCAGGCCGGGGCCAGGGGATGGGAGAAGGAGCGCTTCTCTTGAGCCCTGGAGGCCTAGGACAGGCCTTGGGCCAGAGCGGGCTTCTCTTACTGTGATGTTCTCCTCAATGATGTCTGGGTCATTGCAGATGGACTCGATGAAGAACACCTGCAAGGGGACCAGAGAAGAGGTCCTCAGTTTCCCTCAGGGGTCTGGCATGTAGACAGGAGCTTTTCACCTCGACAAAGTGGCATTAGAGATGGGAATCTTGCCGAAACGTCTGAGTGCAACTTGGACAAGGAATCGGGAGTCCTACTGGGCAGCTCTCTTGCCCCCTCCAAGCCTCAGTCTGCCCCTCTTTAAAATGAAGGGTTCTGGTCCCTAAGGGTCCATAGAACCCTGGTGTGCCCTTTCCACCATGGCTTTCTCTTCTTGCCTTTAGATTTGCGGCAGTCCGGAGGGAGGGAGGGAGCAGATCCCAAGACAGAAGCTGGGAATGCAAGCTAGTATACCTTGTACCCATGCTCCTTGGCGAACTGCAGAATGAGTGACCGTCTTTCCCGGGTAGTATTGGTGGCGTCGAAAACCTAGTGACAGAAAAGAGAGTTTGGGGCTGGGCCAAATGGTTGGGGAGGACTTCCTGGAGGAGGAGGAGGAGGAGAAGACACGGAGATGGGACGGAATTGGGCCTTCAAAGAAGAGGTCAGGACAGGACGGGCAAGCGTAAGGTTTCCCGACTGCCCAGCTCTTCAGGTAACAACGAGAAAGGGGAGACCCACGTTTCAGGGCCAGAGATTCTTCTGTGGAGCTGGTTGTATACACGGACATATACATGAACTCGGATGGCTTCTCACCCCTCTCCGGGCCTCCCTCCATTTTCTCCCTGTCAGGTTATCAAGATATTCCCATATGGCCTTCCTGGGATCTCCCTTCCAGCACAGAAAGACCCTTAGATCTATTTACCGCTACGTGACCTTCCTCGTGGCCAAGGTAATCGTGGACATCCTTCAGGGCCGCCAGTGCACACTGCCTGTGGGGAACAAACAGAAAGAGAAGGGGCGGGATGGAGGAGGAGAGAGACAGAGACAGGGACAGAGACAGAGAGAGACAACGGAGACAGACAGGGAGAGGGAGAGAGAGACAGAGACAGAGACAGAGAGAAACAGGCAGAGAGACAGAC
>NW_025398329.1:0-4838 GCF_016433145.1 Gracilinanus agilis | reverse complement strand
AAGGAAGGGAGGGAGGAAGGAAGGAAAGAAGGAAGGAAGGAAGGAAGGAAGGAAGGAAGGAAGGGAGGGAGGAAGGAAGGAATGAAGGAATGAAGGAAAGAAACAAGCATTCATAAAGTATCTACTTTGTGCTAAGTGCTTTACAAATATAGCCTCATTTCACCCTCACAGCAACCCTGCAATGTAGGTGCCAAGTGCTTTGTAAAAACCTTAATGTGCTATAAAAATGATGATTATTTTTATTATTCTCTATTTCATGTATTCTTTTCTGTAAGAAGAGTTCAGCCTCTGTCACTATCTATGACTAGTAACTTAGGCAAATCCCTTTTCTTGTTTGGACCTCAATTTTCTCATCTGTCAATGAGGCTAGACTAGTTTACTACAGATCCCTTCTGGGTCCACATTGAAGTGTTTCTTGTTCAGCAGTCCCTCCCCTTATCCACAAGTTTAATCACCCATGGTTAACCACAATCACTAGAGGCCCTGCTTAGCAGTTCATTAGGTCTCTTGACTTGCCAGTTCTTCTGCTTTAACTTTCAACTTTTTTTAAGATTTTTTGTGGGAGAGGTAGGAGGCTGTGGAGTATTAAGCAGAGGGGCAGAAGCAGGGAGAGAGAGACAGAGAGACAGAATATATATATATATATATATATATATATATATATATATATATATATATATATATAGTCAGCAGGTGTTCACTGAAACATCTGCAGTTTCAGCCCTCCAAGGCAGGTCTTAGAACACATTTCCCATGCATACTAGGGCCCTATTCTATTTTCCACAGTGTTTAACAGGAAACTATGCAGAGAGAGCTTGCAATATATGTCAATAAGTCATTTATTAGTGCAATAAATCAACTTTATGTCTAATATTTTATGTCCCTATCCTAAAAGGATTCCCTTTCAAAAGTAGAATCTTCAACGTGGATTTACCTTTAAGAAGAGCACAATTAATACGGCATCTTGCATGAAGCTGCTTATTATCTTTTCCTAAGGAACAAAGGAGCTAGATTATATATGGCCTATGTAAGATTTAAATTAATATCAAATAACTCCAAGTATTATATTTTAGAAAGTTTATTAATAATCACTTGAAGTAGAGAGAAAATAAACTAAAAGAAACAGAAGTTCAAACCTAATTATCTAACAAAAAATAAACCCACATGTGTAGATTCTCCTGGCTGGCATAAAGTCCGCTTTCCCAGCCACAATCAGGGGAGAAGAGAGAGAGGAGCGGGGCTACACAAAACTTATATCCTCCCTACATTAGCATGTAACATAGGAAGCTGGGATTTAGAGTTCTGGGGAGCAAATCCTAATTACACACATTTTAAGATGTTGATCTCCAGCATCTATAGAACAGTGTTCCTGGTCAAACCCATCTTGTGCCTAGGCATACAATAATTAAGTACAGACAGATCCTGTGGAAGTATATAGTCTTTCTTTAGCAATACACTAACTCTCTGGGATGTTTTCTCTTAGTTACATCAAATAGCAATATATTCTTGTATAAATAATTGACAAGGTACGATACAAGGGGACTTGCTTTTAAATGCAGGCTTTGCTATTTATTAGTCAGATGACATTTCATCTCTCTGGGTTTGTTTCTTCATTTTGAAAATAAAGGGGTTGAACTAGATAACCACTGAGAGGTATCAAAGCACCAAACATGGGTCCAATAGAAACAACTTTGGTGATTGCCCTTCAAATAACAGTATTAGTGCTAACAATTTGACCAAAATAATGATGTCTTCAACTCATTTTTGAAGTGGGAACCCCCAGATTAATAATAACTGCTGGACTTTACATAGTTAGTATATGAGAAAGTGTGTATTGGGAACTTCATTTGATCTTCAAAGTACCTCTATGAAGTAGGTAGCAAAGGTATTATCACCATTTTACAGATTAGGAGACTAAGGTTCAGATGTTCCATTATAGAGTGAAGAGTATTAGTAATAAGACCTGATTTTCAGCACTGGTTCCATTTCCTTGAAACAACTGAAGTGTCCATTCCTTTTGGCCAGCCCATATTAGGAGTTTCATGTTCAATTTTGGGCTTGACATTTTTGTAAAGACATTGAAAAGCTTGAGAGTTGGGGAATCAGGGATGACAAAGAATCCCAGATTCATGTGATTTGAGGATTGGTTGAAGTAACTGGAGGTGTTGAGCCTGAAAAAGAGAAAATAGTGGGGAGGACATTATGGCTATCTCAGAATCTTTAAAGGGTTGCTCTGTGCAAGGGGGAATATTTTCTGTCCTCCTTGGCCCTATGGGGGGGAACTAGAATCAATGGGTAGAAGTCGTAAAGAGATAAAATTTAGGCTTGATATGAAGAATATTGTTTCTTAATAATCAGATTATCCAAAAGTGATGGTGATTTCACCAGGTCAATTGTCATCTCCTATTTGAGATATTTAAGCAAAGAGTAGAAGACTACTTATCAGGTATACTATAGATAAAATCCCTGTTGAGGTATGTATTATACTAAGTGGCTCCTTTTTTTGTTTGTTTATTTTTGTTTTTGTTTTTAAAAACCTTACCTTCTGTCTTAGAATGAATGCTATGTATCAATTCTAAGGTAGAAGAGCAGTAAGGGTTAAGTAAGTGGGATTAGGTGACTTGTCCAGGGTCACACAGCTAGGAATTATCTGAGGCCAAATTTGAACCCAGGTCCTCCTGACTATCTACTGAGAAACCCAGCTGCCCCATAAGTGGCTTCTAAGATCATTTTCAATTCTACAATTATGCTATTCTTACTAGTTGATGACCCTCAGCATTACTTTACTTTTATTAGCTTTGATTAAAACAGATTATCTCTAAAACCTGGATTTTAAAAATGCATGAAATTGAAATAAAACACAATTCAGTTGGGTTTTGAACTACAGAGAAGCTCCTCAAACAGAAGGAAGAGAAAGAATAGCTATTTTCCTTCCATTTGGTAGCCCAAGTTGTCATTTTCCTGGATGGCTCCAGTGATCACGTTGGGTTCTAAGGTTGGGAAAATCCTGGGTGAAGCTTTAACTTTTTAGTTCTCAAGAGAATAAAAGAAATGTCGTAAACAGGATGGAAACTTCTTCCCATGTTCTTCTATTTCTTTATATTCTCTTTCCTGCCTCACTGCAAACTATACTCATTACCTTGCTGTGGTAGCCATTGGTCTCTAGAGAGCAAGATGGGGGGAGCTGGCACCGCCTGTAGCCATCTCTCCCCTCATCTTTCCCAGTCTAGTGTTGACAAAGTTGCTCCCATTAAATAATAAAAGCCAAAAGTTGACCAGGATGCTGAACGATTGACATTAACAGAATGTTTCCATTGTGTTAATACTTAATGGCTCTGGATCTGTCAATGTGTGTCCTCAAAGTATATAGTTCACAGCTTATTCATGTGCTTTCAACTAGTGCAACTGTGAATAAATCTTCCAATGGATCTTCCACAGGAGTTCATTCAACAGGCTAGGCACCTTCCTCTAATGTGTGCGTGCGTGCGTGCGTGCGTGCGTGCGTGTGTGTGTGTGTTTTCCCAGAGTATCTGTTTGCTGTCCCTATCTACTCTCTCACAATATTAGTCCACCTCCCTTTTAGGTTATTCATCTCTTCTATGAGATCTCTTTCACAATCGCTGAATTTAAATCATTGTTGGCAATGCACTAGAGTGTATTTAGACCCATCATACATCTTTCCATGACACTTTGGATCACCCACAAATTTGATTATCATCTAGGACCCATTTTAGAGATGTAGCAATATGAATTCTATTGGTGAGGAGTATGGCTATTTCTACAGCCTGGAAGCTTCACCATTGTGCTAGTAATGTCTGAAACTAGACAACGATTATCTATGCAGGGATTCAGCTTTTATTCCTATCACTACCACCCCCGGCCCACCCTCCTGCCAATATTGGCATGGAGGCAAAATTCTAATCACTCCATTTTTGGCATGAAACTCAGTCTGTACTTCTCCTAGCATTTGACAAGGATGAAAAGACCAGCTGCTGGCTTGGCTTAGATACACTCTGTGAGCCTTGACCAAAGAAATAGGCCAGGAGATGTCTGAAGATCTCATGCCATGGGCTGCCTAAATAGCCCTTGGCCAAGCACCTGATCTCCTTGGAGATAAGCATAGGAATAGTGAGGGAAATTGTCTGCAGCACTAAAAGCTGATTTCGCCTTTTAAAAACACATGAAACAAACAACAAAAACCCCCAATGTGGCTTAGGCAGACAGGGTCTAATTTGTGGTGAGGAAGGGAAAAATGGTAAAATATATTATAAATATACTTTTTCATACAGACTTATGGTTCCCCATCTGTACAAGGAGTTTCTCACTTGGAAACTCCCCATTTTAAATATAAAAAATCAAAGAATCTAGAGACCTAGAACACTGTCTAAAGCAATGGAAAATTAAACAAGTTACTATGATAACCAAGCATGATGAAGTTGATATAGCAGAATAAAGAATCAAAAGACCAAGATTCAATCCTACGTCGGGCACTTTCTTCACAAGTTTAGTGACTTCAATGTTCTGAGTCTCAGTTTCCTGACTTTAAAAATAAGAGACAGGGCAGCTAGGAAGCATAGGATAGAGAGCCAGATCTAGAGTTGGGAAGACCCAGTTTCAAATCTGGCCTTAGACATTTCCTAGCTGTGTGACTTTGAGCAAGTCATTTAACCCTCATTTCCAAGCCCTTGCCATTCTTCTGTCTTAGAATTGATGGAAAGAAGGAAGGAAGGGAGGAAGGGAGGAAGGAAGGAAGGAAGGAAGAAAGAAAGGAAGGTAAAAAGGAAAGAAGGAAGGAAGAAAGGAAGGAAGGTAAAAAGGAAGGAAGGAAGAAAGGAAGG
>NW_025398328.1:0-2202 GCF_016433145.1 Gracilinanus agilis | reverse complement strand
TAATATATGTATAATGCTAAAATTGGGTATATATAGTTTGTATAATATTTGGCATATATGTATATAAAATTTATATATATTTATAAATTCATGAGTATATATCTATGTTTTTATATATGTCAAATATATATACATATATATGTATATATACGATGTTATGAAAATAATCTACACCGTTATGTTGAGCAACCTTGATGAGGATATTCAAAAAGAACAGATAGACCTTCGCAAGTAACATTCCAAACAATACTTAAAAATGAGAAACACATGGGGCAGCTGGGTAGCTCAATGGAGTGAGAGTCAGGCCTAGAGACAGGAGGTCCTAGGTTCAAACTCGGCCTCAGCCACTTCCCAGATGTGTGACCCTGGGCAAGTCACTTGAGCCCCATTGCCCACCCTTACCACTCTTCCACCTATGAGACAATACACCGAAGTACAAGGGTTTAAAAAAAAAATGAGAAACACATATAGAGAAACTATAAAGAGCTGGAGTAGAATGTACCATGCCTTAGCTGATATAACAAAAAGCAATCATGATCTCTGACAAAATTTAAGCTAAAAAAGATATAATGAATAAATAAATAGGGAATCTTTATTATGTTGAAAGGTACCATAGAAAATGAAGCATTATTAATATTACAACTATATGCACCAAATAGTATAGCATCCACATTTTTTAAAGGGAAAGCTTAATGAGTTACAGATGGAAATAGATGGCAAAACAAGAATAATGGGGAACTTCACTTTCCCCTTTTCAGAATTGGATAAATCTAACCAAGAAAATTAATAAGAAAGAAGTCAAGAATATGAATAGAATCTTAATTAAGTTAAAGATGATAGATATATGGAGAGAACTCACCTGAAACAGAAAAGAGTATGCCTTCTTTTCAGTGGTATATAATATCTTTACAAAAACTGATCATATAATAGGATATAAAAATATCATAGTTAAATATAGAAAAGCAACGATATAAGATGCATCATTTTCAGACCACAATGCAATTTTAGATGTTTGTAATAAGGGACCACAAAAATACAAAATAAAAGTTAATTGGAGCCTAACTTAATGAGTGAGTTAAAGAACAAGTCATAGAAATAATAAGTAATTTCATTAAGGAGAATGATAATAATCAGAGAGCATATCCAAACCTGTGGGATATAGCAAAAGCAGTAATTAGGGGAAATTTATTATCTCCAAATGCTTATATTAATGAAATAGAGAAAGAACAGATCAATGAATTGGGAATAACATTTTTAAAAACAAGAAAAAGAACAAATTTTAAATCTTCAACTTATATCAAGTTAGAAATCCTAAAAACTAAAGGCAAAATCAATAAAACTGAATGTAAGAAAGCCATTGAATTAATAAATAAATATAGGAGTTAGTTTTATGAAAAAATCAACAAAATAAATAAACTATTGGTTAATAGTATTTTATTATAAAGAAATAAAAACAAATCATTGGCATTAGATGAAGAGTGAATACACCAACAATGAATATGTAATTAATTATTAGTATATATATATATATTATCAGCTATATGCCAACAAATTTAATGACGTGAATGAAATGGAATAATATTTACAAAAATATAAATGATTTAAGCTATCAGAGGAGGAAATAGAATATCTAAATAAATCCATTTTCAAAAAAGAAATTGAATAGACCATAAATTAACTTTCATGAAAAAAAAAAGCATCAGGACCAGATGGATTCACCAGTGAACAATACCAACTATTTAAAAATCAACTAATTCCAATATTAAATAAGTTATTTTAAATAATAAACAAGTTACATTCCATCTTTACAATTACATAATCATCTAAAAGTTGCAAAGTATTCAAGATCTAATAAAAGAGAGAGATAAAATGAGGTTATAAATAAGTACAATATATTAGAAGGTAGTGCATCTGGATTTGGAGTATCATTAGTATAGGAAACTCTCTACAAGGAAAATCCTATGAATTCATATAATTGTCTGATTTGCAACTAATACATTTAAGGAGTTGCCTGAGGGCACTGAGAGGTTAAGTTGTTTGCTGGGGGTCACACAGTCAATATACAGCAAATACAGGATTTGAACCCAGATTTTCCTAACAAGGGCCTGACCTTTGTCCAAGTATTTCTTTATTATACAAATTAGCAGCCCAAGAACTAAAAGGGAGAGCTTCTTTCTTTCTTTCTTTCTTTCTTTCTTTCTT
>NW_025398327.1:0-4961 GCF_016433145.1 Gracilinanus agilis | reverse complement strand
CAGGTGATGAGGAAAAGCATTCCACACATGGGAGACAGCTAATGCAAAAAGACATACAGAAAAGAAATGGAGTGTTGTGTGTGAAGAATTATAAAGGGGCCAGTGTGAGGTATGGTTCTTCCTGCGTTAAGAGGAAATAAATTCACAACTCACTGAATGAAAGCCAGCCTGAAGATTCTGTGATGCATGGATGAGAGTTTTCCCTCTTTCTTAGTTGGCCAGGAGGCCAAGCAGATGCGCCTGGGTAGGAGGTAGGAGGTGTTATGTCTACCCAGCGTGTGATTTCCACTATTGAGGCCCCTGACTCCTGCTGCCTTTTCTCTCTTCATCTCCTCAAATTTCCAAGATATGTCTGATCTTATAATAGAGGATGCATGGTCAGCAGCAGAAGTGGAGACAGAAAAGAAGGCGAGGGAATAAGAAGCGAGGTTCTTAACGACTCACGTCATAGACTCTAATTTCTCATTCCCTCTCAGCCCATGATAAGCAGAGGGTAGGAAGGTACCAAAATAATCATTTTCCTCTTCTAATCGAGAGTACAGAAAAATACAGATAAAGGTAAATATGTCTCCAGAAGTTTATTAAGCCCAATCCTGTTTGGAAAGAATCATTTTTAAAATTAAAATTAAATAAAAATTTAATTTTAATTTTAAATTTTAAAAAATTTAAAGAAGATTGCTCAAAGAGAACTTGGGCTCCCATTGAACTTTCTCCACTCTCATATGCCATAACACTCTGATAAAATCCTTCCAATTCTCTTATCTAGCCCTACTAGTCTCCTTCAATAGTTTCTTTCCCTTTCTGACTTTGATAGAAACAGAGGAGAGATAATCCCTCTCCTCTGTAGAAATGGTTGAAGGTGGGGGTAGATTGCATTTAGTAATCCTAATTACTATCCTCTCTGCCAACACATAATTAATCAGTTAATCTACAAATATTTCTTAAGTGCCTACTTTGTGCCATGCTGGGGATAATTTTTTTTTAATGATCAGTCTTTTCCCTCAAGGAGCTTATATTGTATCAGGGGAAATAACATCTATATATATAAATATATACAAAGTAAATATAAAGTAGCCTTTATATTTAATCCCTAGCCATTGGATAGCCAATTCACTCTGTTTGCCTCAGTTTCTACCTTTGTAAAATTAACTGGAGAAGGAAATGGCAAACCACTCCAGTATCTTTGCCAAAAAAAAGCTCCAAAAGAGGCCATGAAGAGTCAGACTTGACTGAAATGACGGAACAACAACAATAAAATGTGAAATAATATGGAAGTGTACCTTGCCTACTCTTGTATTTTTTTCTCTCACTCCATACTGCTCCCCTTTCTGCCTCTAGATTTGTGACTCGATTCATTGAGTTGGATGGATTGACCTGTCTCTTGAACTTCCTTCGGAGTATGGACCATGCCACCTGTGAGAGCCGAATCCATACATCCCTCATTGGCTGCATCAAGGCATTGATGAACAATTCCCAGGGCCGTGCCCATGTATTGGCCCAACCTGAGGGCATTAGCACCATTGCCCAGAGCTTGCGCACTGAGAACTGCAAAACCAAGGTGGCTGTGCTTGAGATCCTGGGTGCTGTCTGCCTGGTACCTGGCGGTCACAAGAAGGTGCTTCAAGCTATGTTGCACTACCAGGTGTATGCTGCTGAGAGGACCCGCTTCCAGGTGAGGAATTTGAGAACAATATGAAAATCATGAGCTACACAAGGATGCTATCCAGATGGAGCATGAGGATTGTGTGTCATGTATAAAGGGACTGGGGAAATGAGGAACTTTTTATGGAAGGAATTGGGGCATGCATGGAGATAAAATTTGAAGGAATGGGATGAGAGACAAATGGAAGGCATTCTATAAAGAGTATAGGAATAGATCACCCAGGTGAGGAGACTTGAGAAAGAAGAGCTAATATTGAGAAAGGATGGATCAAAAATGTCTCTAAAAGCTCAGTGGATTGAGAGCCAGACCTAGACAGGAGGTCCTAGGTTCAAATCTGGACTCAGACACTTACCAGTTGTGTGACCCTGGGCAAGTCACTTAACCCCCTCCCTTGCCTATCCCTTACCACTCTTCCGCCTTGGAACCAATACACAGTATTAATTCCAAGAAGGAAGGTAAAGGTTTAAAAAAATGTCTCTAAAAGATTAACTGGGAAAACAGGTCACTATTTCAACTGTTGATGATAACAACAACAACAATAACAATAATGCAGATTTCAAAATGTTCTGGAAATTTCAACCAATAAACTCACTCAGGTCATCAATTGTAGCCACAATTACCTTAATATAACATTAATCCATAAAACCTAATAATCATGTTAATAGATGTTGTCATACCAAATATTTTTAATCTCTAAGTAACATGGAACAAAAATCTTTTAAAATATAGAGACTTAGCAGATGAAATAAAAACCATATGGGGGAAGGATAATGTACCTATCACCCCTGTTGTCCTATCTGCCACTGGAATTCTACCAAGGATGCTTTCATTAAGTCTCTAATCCCAATATGTTCATTGAAGTACAAAAAAAGAAACTTCTGTGACAGGAGTCTATAGAACATTAAATATACAAGAATAAGAGCAGTCTAGCAACCTGTCCCAGGATGATTTCTATCTGAACCCCATCTGAAAAGGTGAGAAGAATGAGATGTTGATAATAATAAAGCGAACATTATTGGTATTCATTTAATAATTTACAGTTCGTGAAGCACTTTTATTTTACTGTAGGAGATAGGTGGTGTAGTGATTAAAGCACCAGTCCTGGAGGTAAAAAGAAAAAAAAGACAAACCCGAGTTTAAATCTGGCTTCAGAAACTTACTAGCTGTGTAACCCTGTGCACAATTACTTCACCTTTGTTTGCTTCAATTTTTTCACCTATAAAATAGAGATAATAATAGCACCTGCCTCCCAGGGTCATTGTAAGGATCAAATGTGCTTAGCATAGTCCTCGGCACTTAGTAAATGCTATATTTACTATTATTAGGTATTGTCTTGCCTGAGCCTCACAACCAGACTTTGAGGCAGATATGACAGCTATTATTATCCTCCTTTTACAGGTGAGAAAAAACGAGGCTCAGAAAAGTAAAATGACTTACCCATAGTCATGTAGAAAAAAAATAAATAAAAGACACAGTAGGAGTTGAACTCTGGCCTTTCCGATGGTAGGGATCAATACTTTCCCCCACTCTACTGCCTTGGGTTTCATTGAAATTAGACATTTCAAAGAATGCTCTGATACACCTGAGCCCAGGATCCAATAACCTTTTAGATAACCACGTATCACCTAGAATTTTGGGCCACAGAAAGTTGTCCAGAGTCTCAAGGTAGTGATATTTGTTTATCAGTGATATTTGTTTATCTCCTTCCCCACTAGCCAAGGTTTCAGTTTAGCATCCAACCAACCTTATCCCAAACCCAGCACAGGCCCCTGTGTGCTGTTCAGTTTATTTTTGAAGCAGTTTCTAGAACCTACTATGAATAGGGCCCTCTATTAAGAATTCCAGGAAAGAGAAAAATAAAAATAAAATAAAATTAATGATTCTGACCCTCAAGGAACTTACACCCAGTTGGACAAACATAACATAAATACATAAAAGAACTTGATAAAAAAAATGATATGTCATACTTTCTAGCTGTTTGACCCTGGGTAGGTCCCTTAACCCCAGTTACCCCTTATTACTATGGAAGGGGTTACAAAATATGTCAGCACTATATGATAATATATGATAAGTATGTAATTGGCAAGAGAAGGTAATGTCCTGGTCAGAATGACTCAAGATGAGTTTTAGAGAGATTTTTAACAAGGTAATAGACAGGGTAGGAGTGGGACAAGATGGCAGGACATTTTCAGGGAATAGAATAGCCTGCAGGTATGGAGTCAGAGCTGGTGCTGAGATGTCCTGTCCCCTCTCTCCTCCCAGACCTTGTTGAACGAGCTGGACCGAAGCATGGGGCGCTACCGGGATGAAGTGAATCTGAAGACAGCCATCATGTCCTTCATTAATGCTGTCCTCAATGCTGGTGCTGGGGAGGTAGGTCACATTCTCCCTCACATCCCTAGACCCTCTCAACTTAGGGAAAGTTTCCTCCAACTTCCTTAGGGCATCCTAGGGGTAGAGGAGGGAGGGATACTTGGCTTCTGATTGGGCAACACTGTCATCACTTTTAGAGAATTTGTATCAATCTTCTCCTTGTGCTAAGCAATAAAATTTAAATGTTCAAGTACAAAGTACAGACCCACTTTGTTACCACACAGATGCCATGGATTTGAATACCTCAAAAGCTGGCGTCATGCTCTCTGAAATCTAACTATTTAAAATATCAGCTTGATAAAAGTAAAAGATACATAAAAATAAAATGGAAAACTCGTGTGACAATCTCCATAGTGACAATATGAAGAGGGGAGGGTCCATCTTATTATCATTATATCTGCCCCTGATGCTAATGCTAATTGGTCATTAGTCAACTCAGAAAATAAGATTTTGTTTATAAAAATGTTAACATTAACTTTTTGTTTCTTTTAAGCAAAAAGATTGACTTCGTTAATGCTATTAGAGTCCATGAGTAAACAATTAAATATTTAGACTTCAAGTAAATGTCTTGAATTTCACCGCAGAGATCCAGACTGAGTATATGCTTTAAATGCTGTGATCAAGGCTTAACTTCTTACTTAAACTAACAAGTGATTATTCTTCACAGTGCAAGTATAAACAGTTCTTTTCTACTGTTAACATTAATCAGAACAGACCCAAAATAAGGTTTAAAACTTAAGTGGGCCAAGACTAGTTAAATTAGGAGGCCCATGGACAGGCAGGATAGAAGTTAAGATCTTGATCTCTCTTTAAATCAATCCCAGAAAATAAATAAATAGGTAGAAGAATAGATAGGGAAAGAGAGAGAGAGAGAGAAAGAAAGAGAGAGAGAGAGAGAGAGAGAGAGAGAGAGAGAGAGAGAGAG
>NW_025398326.1:0-4227 GCF_016433145.1 Gracilinanus agilis | reverse complement strand
GTTGTCCTTCAGAGGAGGAGGACGTAGGTCAGGGAGAAGGGGGAAAAAGGAGGGGGGGGGCAGGCTTTCCTGACCCTCAAATGCCGCCGGGTTCCTGAGGGGGGCACCTCGTAATGTTTTCCCCTTGACCCGGTAATCCAGATAGCATTTTGAGGCTGTTGGGTTGGGTTTCTTCCTAGAAACTAGTAAGTGTAGAACGCAGATTGTGGGGGGGTTTCCCCTTTAAATCCTGCCAGGAGGCAAACTTTCGGATAAAAATTGTAACAGAGTACATATAAAGGAGCACGCCAGTCTTTTCAGTTCTAAATGACGTCTTTCCCTTTTGTCTGGGTTGCCTGTACACCACACTGTGTCTCTCCAGAGCTGTCAAACACCCAAACTAGATTAAAGTGCCTTTGGGAAATAGTTAACAAAATAAATAAAAATACAATAGAACATAGATAATGTTAGAGTGTGATTTTCTAAGTCAATAGGCTATTTCAGGCCCCCAGGGATTCTCTTGTAGGGATAAGGAATAATAACTCTCTCATTCAGTTTGAGTTGGATACCATTGCTGTAAAGCTAGGACTTTACTTCCTTTTTTTGGAAGGTGTTTTCCCCCTTCTCTGGTTTTCCAGGAGATTCATTGGGCTACTGTGTTTGTCTATGTGTTTGTCTGTGTCTGCATATATATTATATTATATATATATGTATATATACATACACATACAATAAAGTCATCTTTTCTGAGATGCCGCCCATTCTACAGGTTTATGAGATTCTGGAGAGCAGTTATGTGCCCATTGGTATACCATTAGTTGTATACAGTAGCCAATTGTCATGTTATATACCCATGATTAAAAATAGATATTTAGAAAGTTCGGTTGGGGCAGCAAGGTGGCTCAGTGGGGAGGTCCTGGGTTCAAATGTGGCTTCAGACACTTCTTAGCTGTGAAACCCTGGACAAGTCACTTAACTCCCATTGCCTAGCTCTTACCACTCTTCTGCCTTGGAACCAATAATTAATATTGATTCTAAGACAGGAAATAAAGGGATTTGGGGGGGGGTGGAAATGTTATAAAGGACTTTCTAAGTTATCCCATTTAAGGTAGATACTACAAAGAAATTGGAAAGTCTAGATCAGTGATTCCCAAAGTGGGCGCCACCGCCCCCTGGTGGGTGCTGCAGCAATCCAGGGAGGTGGTCATGGCCACAGGTGCATTTATCTTTCCTATTAATTGCTATTAAAATTTTAAATTAATTTCCAGGGGGCTAAATAATATTTTTTTTGGAAAGGGGGCAGTAGGCCAAAAAAGTTTGGGAACCACTGGGCTAGATGATTTGCTCATGGTTACACAAATACTAGGCAGAGATTGGACCCAGGCATCCCTGACACCAAGATTTGTTCTCCATCCATAAAGTCATGCTGCCTTGTATGAATAGTTTATGGGTTAGCAGAACAGGAGATTGAGGGAAGAAGGGGAAGCAAGGACATAAATAGGCTCAGAGGGGCTGCGTTATAAATTCTACAAAAAAAAGGAAAACAAAAACCCAACACGTTTGGGACCATCTCTGCATTTGTGATTTATTCTGCTAGAAAGAAACTGGAAAAGAGAGCAGAAATTTGTGAGTGCTGTAATGGACTTTTATCAGGGATATTTGTAGATGTGTTCTGAAGTAGTTTCACAGGCAGAAACCAGGAAACACAATAATTGTGTCTCATGACCTTTCATCATTTTGTGTGGTGGACACAATAGAAATTTTTTTCAAAACAGAAGAAACAAAGGAAGAAATATTAATTTTTGTGATGTCACAGTAAAAATGTTTAAATATAGATACAAAGGAAGGGATATTCATTTTTCTTTTTTAAATGATTCCTGGATAATCTTGTGTGTGGCAGAACCTAAGGAAAAAATAAAATGTGATATGCATAGCAATCTTTTAATTCTTTCACACTGAGAGAATGATAGTGAAATTCTTGGCAAATCATAGTTTTAGTAGATGTCAAGAATGCATTTTTGAAAGATTTAATGGAAGATAAAAAGTATAATGGCATTAATTAGTAGCTAATCTAGTTAATAACACTCCCCTAAAGACTTATTCTTGGGCCTCATCAGGAAGTGGAGGCAGCTGGGGTTTTCAAAAGCAATGCCAGCAGAGTACAGGAGACTGTCTTTTCCTTTGAAGACAAGCCCAGTTAAATCCATTAAGGCTGATGATGAAGATGGTTCACTAAAGACTGGAAAGGTGGTCCTTTGTGTCTGTGGACAGAGTAACCCCCCCACACCCCCCATGAAGTCACAGATCTTTGGAAGTAACCCTCCTTATAAATCTTTACCCCTTTCTATAAATTCTGCTGCGATTTGTAGTTTGTTTACAATGACCTAAAGGAGTTTGATGCTTCTCTCGTTTCCCTGGTTGCCTTTATTCCATTAGTGAGGAGGATGTTAAAGTACTTGTCTTTGAAAGAAACTGGTATTACCAGACTGTAGGTTAGGACTTGTCCAAACTACAGCTTAATTACACTTTATAAGCATAAGGATATTTTCTCTGTTGAGTGACTGGTTTTCTTTTTGTTTCTAAGCCGGGGGTGGTAGGGAACGAAACAATTTTCTGATAGGAAGATGGGCTAGTCATAGGGCAAAGTTCAAAGGCATCCTCAACGTCTGGAGAAAGTGAGGAAAACCTTGGGTGGATTCTCTGGGCAAACTCCTGGGACAGAAGTCACACGGGATGGGTTGGAGTCACCATCATGGGAGGAAATGTTCACATAGATGAGATCATAGGGTAAGTCAGTATTGGAGAATTGATTCAGCCTCCACACTATAGCCTTTGCTTCATAGTGATCTTCTGACCCTGTCACGTCATTTTCAATAAACACCAACGGTTCCCTGTTACCTATAGGATTAAATATAAATATAAAATGTTCTGTTTGGCCATTAAAGTCCTCTATAACGTAGCCTTCAGAGCTTTAGTCTTTTATTCTTTACTTCCCTCTACACTATGGTCTCCTGGACAAGATCCCCCATCTCCCAACTCCATACACTTTCTTTTTTTAAAATTTTAAATTCTTATCTTCCATCTGAGGATCAATACTGTGGGGGGAGGGCAGTTAAGGGGTTCAGTGGATTGAGGGCTAGGTGTCAAGACAGGAGGTCCTGGATTAAAAATCTGGCCTCAGACACTTCCTAAACTGTGTAACCCTGGACAACTCACTTCACCCCCATTGCCTAGCCCTTACCACTCCTCTGCCTTGCAGTATTTTGTTTGTTTGTTTCTTTTTTGTTTACACCCTTAGCTTCTCTCTTAGAATTAATCAGTACATCCTTTCCTGCTTACCATTTACTCCTCTAACCCTAGTTCTCCCTCTTCCCTGCCATAAGCTTCCAAACTCAACCTAAGAACAATTTCCTTAACTGTCATCTATTTGCTTATACCGACAGCATTTATCCTCCAACTTCACCAAACCTTCTATTCAGGATAAATTGGGAAAGCTGAGTCCTGTGGCTCTTTATTATCCTAAAATCCTATAGTACTCTGATTCTAACTTTTCCTTCTTTTCTATAATTGGCCCCCTTCTGTCAACAAGAGACTATTTCTTTTGTTTAGAACTTATGGTGTCTGGAATATATAGTATAGTAGGTTATCATTGTTCAGTTGTGTCTGACTCTTCATGACTCCATTTGGGGTTTTCTTTGCAAAGACACTGGAGAGGTTTGCCCTTTCCTCCTCCAGCTCGTTTTATAGATGAGGAAACTGAGGCAAATAGGGTTAAGTTACTTCCCCAGGATCACACAGCTAGTAAATGTCTAAGGCCAGATTTCACAAAAATGAGACCCAGAACCATGGGCCCAGAACTCTATCCACAGTATCACACATCCACAGTTTAGTAGGCAGAATAAGAAATTTATAATAATGATTCAACACAAGTGGGAGTGTGATTTAGCTCAGAAAGGTGGCCAAACAGAGTGGCAAGGGAAATCTGAAGAGGAAGGAATCAGGATCCACAAATTTTAATTTTAAAATTCCTTCTGCTAACATATTATCCCAATTTAGCAAGGCATTCAGTTTTAGATACCTAGGCCAGTTGATCAACAAGCATTTTCAAAGTGTTATCTTTGTGCTGGGCATGAGGACTAGGATAGGGACTGGTCTGTAATGTTATAAGAATAGGGAGCTCCTGGCTAGGATATTGGGACAGACCTTCCTCCTCCCTCCTTCCTTCCTTCCTCCCTCCCTTCCTTCCTT
>NW_025398325.1:0-3359 GCF_016433145.1 Gracilinanus agilis | reverse complement strand
GGGGGGGGGGGGAGGAGCAGGGTAGCTCAGTGGATTGAAAGCCAGGCCTAGAGACGGGAGGTCCTAGGTTCAAATCTGACCTCAGACACTTCCTAGCTGTGTGAGCCTGGGCAAGTCACTTGACCACCATTGCCCACCCTTACCAATCTTCTGCCTTGGAACCAACACAGTATTGATTCCAAAATGGAAGGTAAGGGTTTAAAAACAAAAAAAGTGATGGGTCCATAGTGATATACCCAGCTGACTGGCTGACCTAGGAGGTGGTATGGGATGATGCTCAGTATAGACCAAAGCCCTAAGACAGATAGTATGCACAAGGTTAATGACCTACAGATGACCCTGGCCCATTATGAGGATTAGCTAATGTGTCAGCAGTGTTAGGTACACTGTGAACCTCAATGTTCGTGATACTTATCAAAGCCATTTTGCATTGGGAAACCAGTATGAAGTGGCAAAAATTTGGCATTTCCTAGTCCATAGACAAGATTGATAAGATCTGACACTAAATTCAACCCTTCAGAAGGGAGCACAATATGTTTTTTTCATCTTCCATATTCTATAACTCCTTCAGAGGACAATTACTTAGTTAGCTATTTCCTTTTCTATTTTTGTTCTCTTTCATTCCATTTTTATTCTTTCCTTCTTCCAGTGCTGCCTATCCCAGATTTATGTAAGAGGGAAAAAGGGTTTTTTTGATTGGATATTAATATTTAAAGGTGTGGTCACCAAGGAACTGAATAAATACAAATTCCTAAAATGATTTTAGTAATTTATTTACAAAATATAGAAGAGAGTGGAAGTAGAGAGATGAGAAGAGGGTAGAGTAAGAGATTTGTATTCAAGTCTGAGCTTTACTCTGGCAGGGCTCCAGAGGCCCAGCCAGAGCCTAAAAGTCAATTAACAAGGGGTTTAGCCACAAAGGCTTCTCCCAATCAAGGGAGCCTCCCAGAGTCTAGTACCTCCTGGGAGGTTAAAGGAGTCAGCCTTCTTCATTCACCACGTGTAGTTCTAAGAGAAAGATTTAAGAGCAGTCTCACCAAGGTCTCAGGGTCCCAGGTCCAGTGTGCTCCATGTCCAAGCAAGAACCAGAAGAGAGCTCCTCCAGATCTAATGCATCAACCAGCCGAGCTGAACTCCCTGAACTCTCTTTTAAAGGGGCTTCTTTTGTGTCACTTCCTGTGCCTTCCTCTTAGTTTATGTGTCCAATCACAACACACACTTTTCTTAGGACTGCCCAGGAGGAAGTCAGTAAATTTTGATTCATCACTCACTCTAGCACACATGGGTCACAGACCTCCCAACTTGTGAGTTAAGTGGAGTTGTTTACACTTTTGGTGATTAGATTTAAGAATGGGCAAGGTAGATTTAATCTCATTATCACACTTCTCCTGCCTCCAAGATTAGAGTAGTCCAGTTGTCCTAAAGCCTTTTAAGTGTTTTCTTAAACTAAATTTAATTAAATAATTTAATTAATTTTAAAATGAATTTAAGTGGAAGGTCCTGAGGAAGACCTTTAGGACCTTGCCACTAAAGGGTAGAGTGTGACAGAAACAACCTGTGTCATATAAGCCAAGTTAGTTCTTTCTTCAAAAGTTATTAGAAATGGGGACAGGTAGGTGACTCAGTGGACTGAGAGTCAGGCATAGAGATGGGAGGAAGTAGTTTCAAATCTGGTCTCAGACACTTCCTAGCTGTGTGACCTTAAGCAAATCACTTAACTCCCATTACCTAGTCTTTAACATTTTTCTGCCTTAAAACAATATACAGGGGGCAGCTGGGTAGCTCAGTGGAGTGAGAGTCAGGCCTAGAGACAGGAGGTCCTAGGTTCAAACCCGGCCTCAGCCACTTCCCAGCTATGTGATCCTGGGCAAGTCACTTGACCCCCATTGCCCACCCTTACCAATCTTCCACCTATGAGACAATACACCGAAGTACAAGGGTTTAAAAAAAAAAACTTAAAAAAAAAAACAATATACAATATTGGTTTTAAGATGGAAGGTAAGTTTAAAAAAAATTTTTTTTAAGTTATTAGAAACCATTCTTGAGATTTAATTAGTTCAGGGACTAAAGTTCTGTTCCTCAATATTGTTTCCTGGTAGCCTAAGTACAAAAAAGCCAATACAAAAAAAGTAAGCAGGTCTTCCCTCAGACACACCAATCTCCTCCCAACCCCCATTTTTTCTCCAATATGGAAATGGGTCTGTTAGCAGGGTGTGTTGGCTGTGCTGACTCATTCACTGGTCAATGGGACATTTGCCTAATCTAAAGGGCATTATTCCCTTGTAGATTAGCCTTTTATGCCTTAGGCTACTGGGAATAGAACAAGCCTTTTACATCCTGGACCAATCAAGGAACCAATTCCCTGCTTTTTTTTTTTCCTTTTGGAGATAGGGAAAGGCTATCTGGCAAGTATTGCTCCTACCAAAATATCTAAAGTCCTTTTTTTCTCTGACTTTCTATGATTCATTTCATCTGCATAAAGCTATCTCTCTATCTGCTTTGGAACCTCCCATTTTATGCCAGAAATCCAGCCCAGTGATTAGACTTTACTTGATTTTGTGTCTATATTTTAACCTGAAAAATCGTACTCTGGAATAACATGTTATTCTAGGTCATGTGTTATGAGTTCATAGAGGAATAATTTGCAAATTTTCTACAAAGGAATAATTTGCTTAACCCCCTGCTCTTTTCAGGGGTCAAAGAGGGATAACATAAATCAAAGGCTCAAGAGAGAAGAAAAAGGTGATGAAAACATTCTGGTTTCAATTTTGAAAAGCAGAAAAGCAAGGAAAATATACCCAGTATTTGAAAATAAGGAAATAAGTAACTCCTCATGTATTTATCCCTAAATGCACAAAACAGCCCAGATCACAAATGCAAAAATAAATGTCTGTTTCTAAGTGTAGCTTGGTCTGATGAGCCACCCTTTAGAAATGAGCTTATGTGACCAAAGGACTGTTCTCACTACATCATTTCTCCACTAATCTGCCTTGCTTGACAAGGCCATATTTTCAATCTGAAAGCTCCACTATTTCCTCCCATAATTTTATCATTAGTAAAATCAAAGATTCAAATTTTTAAATGTAGGCAATCTAAATATCATTTAATCAATCAAGAGGCTTTTATTAAATGCCTACTATATGCCAGGCATTATTCAAGGCACTGAAGATATAAAAGCAAAAGTGAAACAGTTACTGCCCTCATAGAAAGGAAAAAAGAAGGGAATATTATAGAACACCTCTTTGTGCCAAACACTGTGCTAAATGCTTTAAAAATATTTTCTCATTTTATCAAAGATTCTAACATTCTATCAACAGAGAGAGAGAGAGAGAGAGAGAGAGAGAGAGAGAGAGAGAGAG
>NW_025398324.1:0-5372 GCF_016433145.1 Gracilinanus agilis | reverse complement strand
TCTCTCCTTTCCTCCCTACCTCCCTCTCTTCTCTCTTCCTCCCTCCCCCCTCTTTTTCTATTTCTCTCTGTCCCTCCCCTCCCTGTCTTTCCCCTCCCTCTCTCTTTCCCCTCCTTTCCTCCCTCCTCTCTCTTCATTCTCTTTATGTGACCCTCCCTCTTTCACACACACCTCTATAGTATCTCTCTTTTTCCCTCCCTTCCTCTCTCTCCCTTCCCCTCTCTCTGTGTCCCTCCTTCTCTCCCTCCCTTCCCTCTTCTCTCTCTTCTCTCTGTGACCCTCCTTCTTTCCCTCCCTCCCTCTCTCTTTCACATACACACCCCTCTAGTCTCTTTCTCTCCCCCTCCCTTCCTCTCTCCTCTCTCTTTCTTCTTTCTCTGTGTCCTTCCCTCTCTCTCATACACACCTCTAGTCTCTCTCTTCCTCCCTCCCTCCCCCCCTCACACACACACACCTACCTCTAGTCTCTCTAATTCCTCATCACCACTTACTTGTCTTTTGAACACTTTGAATTTGGTGTCCCAAAGGCATCTTCAGCTCAACATGTCCAAAGCAGTCTCCTTGCCTTTCTCTCAGACTCTCTTTTCCAGTCTCAACTCCTCCCTCTCAGTCACTTGGGACTCTGTTATCTCTTCAGCTGTCCAGTCTATGGAGTCCTTTCTATTTTCACAGCCTCCTAGGGGTCCCCTTGTTGGTCCTCCCAAAGCATCCCCTCTAGACCCTTTCTCCCTCTCTGCTCAGTTGCTGCAGTAGCTTAATAACAAACTGAAATGCTGCCTTCCGTCTCTCCCTGCGCCAGTCCAACCTGCATGTGGCATTGGAGGTGATTTTCCTAAAGGGTGCTTCTCACTAGGGGTGGCCCCCTAATAAACTCCACTGGCTCCCTTTATACCTTCAGGATCAAATAGGCCTTTGTTAACACTTTCTCCATCTCCATACATTCTACATTCCAACTGACATGGGCACTGTGCAGAGATGGCAGGGACTGTGTACCCCTTAACTCAGACAGGGAAATTCCCTTCCCCCTTCCTGTCCTAGTGACTCCCAAGCAAAGAAATTATCCTTGGACATCCTTTAAGTTGAGATAGTCAAAAGAGATACACCTCTGGGCCACACCTGGATAGCCTAAGCCCTGAGGATCTTAGACAGACAGCCTCCCCACCCCCCCACCCCCAATGCCTGAGTGCAAGAAGTCGCATCCACACTAGTTGTAAAGGATACCAAAACCCCTGAACTGGGGCATCCGGGGAGCAACTTCCTCCCCCCCCCCCCCAAATAGTTGCTCCACTCATGCTGCCGTGCCATGTCTTGGAGGGCAACCCCCACAGGGTTGTTCCACTCATGCTGTCTTGCTGGCTATTAATCCTATCTTACTAATAAATCTTTCTTTTTACTTTGAAGCTAAGCTTGGAGTCCTCTCATTCTTGAGAATGGTTTCCTTCCCGAACCCAGGGGTTCACCATTTGCACCCCTATAACACAACTACCCTGGCTGTTCCCTTCATCCCTCCTTTCTTTCCCTGTACCTGTGTGTGAAGTGGAAATTGAGGGGATCTTGAAAATTCCAAAGTACGCTCTCTTTAGCCGCAATTAAAAATATGGCCCAGGAAATCCATCACTTAAAATAGAATGCTTTATTGAGAGAGAAATAGGGAGCACTGTCTCAAGTCATTGACCCAAGACAGATGGCACCCTCCCCCACCTCCCCAGTGCTTTCATATTATAGAATTTTTTCCCCTCCAAAACTGAGTATGTGAAGGAATGACCAGCATTAAATCTTTATTTTAAAAATATCTTTGTGTTTTGTGAACACCTTGCCAGCTGAATGTAGGTGGATCCTTTGCGATCCAGGGTCCCTTCTGATGGTCTGTAGCTAATGGGAAGAAGGGGAGGACCAACACATAGGAAAGCAACAGCTGCTGCTTGGCCTTAGCATTTCAACTGGCTGGTGAGTCATTTTTGCATCCTGACAGTTTCAATTGCACAATAGTGAATGAAATCAGGATTTTGATGGGAAATGATTTCCATTTCTAATTCTGCCTCTGCTGCTTGAAGCAGCAATTTCAAAGGAACCATGTGCCCTACTTAGTGGTTATTTTTTAATATTTATAGAGATGATTAATAAGTAAAACAAAATATTTTAGGATAGATGGGGCACAGGGAAACCCTCAAACTCTTTTCAGGCTGGGCAGGGGGCCAGAAAAACCTTATTTCAAAGAATGACTCACCAATAAGCACATTTGGAAGGAAGAAAGCAAATAATAAAAATGAGAAGATTAATTAATTTTTTGTTTGTTTCTTGTGTTGCTATTGCTTGAAGAAATGTAAAATCATTCATTGGCAATACCACATACAAATTAATGCAATATATCGGATATTTTGGGGCCTGATTCTTATACATTCTTTTCTTTGATTCTTTGGGTGTTTATTAAAATTAATGTTTTTGCTGATTTGGAAAAATGCCTCCAGGAAATGAGGGATGTCACTATTCATTTGAATGAATGAGTTATAAGAGGGAATTTTAAAACTACTATAAAGAAAATTATATTACAAACATATAATTGGTTGTTTTATCCCTGTTGGATTATCATGTTAATTTGGCAAAAGGAATGATCACAGTAATAATGCCACTTTTTATATTCTAGGGCCATTGATCCAAATATTACTTGGAACAACTTGGTTGCTGTTAAAATGTTTGTTTTAACCTTATTTTGAATCAATTTGGAAAAGTACTCTTTGATCCAAATTTGTGTGAGAATATATATACGCATGTATATATTTATTAATATATAAGTTTAATTGCTAGTATTATTGGCTCTTCTTCCTAGAAAAGCCAGGGCAAACTCTTATTACAGAAATAATTAAGGTATATGTGTACTGAAGATTTGGGAACTGATAATGTATGTGTGTGGGAGGCCAAGAGCTATTACATAACGGAATCTTGAAAAACTAGGTGGGGCATGTATAGATTCCAGAAGCTCTGGATGTGTGGAGATGGCCTGGTTATCCTAAGGAATAGGAATCATGGAGCTTTTGTAGAGATGCCAAAGTCCTTCCATGGGAATGAAGTCAGGACATAAGAATGAAGAATAATTACTGCTTAATCCTTTCTTTCCACTTTTTTCTACTTCCTTTCTGCAAAGACTTCTGTGCAAACTCGTCTTTTCCTGTTCTGCTTTTGCCTGTTACAGCGATGACTTCTGGCACAATCAGGAATCTGGCGTTTTTTACTTTGGGCTCCTGGTTATTGCTTCCCCTTCCAAGTTAGCCTACCTTCAAGAAGGCCTTGATGCACACTTGGCTCCCTGAACCATTTCCTAAGGACTTGGGTCTCCCATCAGTGATAACTAGTACATCATGTAATCTAGTGGGTGCTGATGTTTTTTTTTTTTTTTTTTTTTAACCTTTGTACTTCGGTGTATTGTCTCATAGGTGGAAGAGTGGTAAGGGTGGGCAATGGGGGTCAAGTGACTTGCCCAGGGTCACACAGCTGGGAAGTGGCTGAGGCCGGGTTTGAACCTAAGACCTCCCGTCTCTAGGCCTGACTCTCACTCCACTGAGCTACCCAGCTGCCCCGGGTGCTGATGTTTTGATCCGTAGCACCTACAGCTACACAAGGGTCTCCTGTAATTTGCACAGGGGGCTGGCTTGATTTGTCAGTTTTTGGGGTCAACCCTGAATACAAAGCCTAAATGCAATCAGTTTTCTGGTCTATCAGACCTTTTTGGGTGGAACCTTTGCCTCTTTGCTATGTCTTCTCTAATCACTGAACTGAGAACCTGTGTTTTTCTGGAGTCAGAGATCGGCCTCATTCAGTTGAAACAGTTACCTTTTCCTCTTCTCATGTTGTTTCTGCTGTCATCACTGTATCTTAGTGTATGATTTTATGAGCTTCTAGACGAAGGAGATTGGCAGTCCTAGATCATGAATAATTGAAAGAAAAGTAATTTATTAAGGACTTACTCTGTGCCAAATACAGTGCTGAGTTGTAGCTGAGTAGAGATACTAGAGTGATTTGCCATTTCCTTGTCTGGTTCATTTTATAGATGAGGAAACTGAGGCCAACAGGGTTCAGTGACTTTCCAAGGTCACACAGCTAGATTTGAACTTGGGAAGAAGGGCCTATCTGAGTCCAGGCCCAGCACTCTCCCCATTGCCCCTCCTAGCTGCCCACAGAACTAAGGAAAGAACTTATAAACACAAAAGAGACAATTTCTGCCCTCAAAAAGCTGACATGTAGGGGGCAGCTGGGTAGCTCAGTGAATTGAGAGTCAGGCCTAGAGACAGGAGGTCCTAGGTTCAAATCTGGCCTCAGATACTCCCCAGCTGTGTGACCCTGGGCAAGTCACTTGACCCCTATTGCCTAGCCCTTACCACTCTTCTGCCTTGGAGCCAAAATACAGTATTGACTCCAAGACGGAAGGTAAGGGCTTATTTAAAAAAAAAAAAAAGCTGACAATTAAATAGAGGGAGTCAGTGCTTCTAGGGGATGGTGACCAAGGGAGGATGAATGCCAGCAAAGAGAAGTCTGGGCTACCTGGGTGCATTTCATAAGATCTACAGAAATGGAATTTTGGCAATGGAAAAGGCCTTCCACGCTATCTAGTCTAATCCCTAATTTTTTGGATAAAGACCGAAGCCCAGAAACGTTACATGATTTGTTCAGCATCACATGAGGAGTGAGAGCTGGCATTGGAAGTCTTCACACTGGGTATATTTAAAGCCCAGGTTCAAGGGAGTTCACCCTACTTTTTAGAATAACCAGTGAAATATAGGAAGAGAACAGTTATATGTTATTCCCATCATTTATCATCGTAAAGAACACCGACATAATTCTTCTGTGTTTGTAGAGCACTTTGCTCAAAGCCTGCGAGGGTGTGATGGGAAGGTATCAGCCCCATTTTACAGAAACTGAGACTTTGAAGGTTAATTGACTTGCCTATGGGACAGTAGGATGTAAACCATGGTAACTTAGAATTTTAAAAGTTTGAGATGTCACTTATTCTGTAATACTCTTATTAGTTCTAAGACTATTGAAAAATCTAAATATACATTTCTAATGCACAGATGTATATGTGAATATATTCATAAGTAAAATAGAATTCCCTATTATTTGATTTATTTTAATCTAATGCCCAAAATAGGTCCTTGTTGGCATATGGTGACATCATTTTTTTTATTTAGGTAGCAGAGAAACCCCATTATCCAAAATTGATAGCACAGCAGAAATCAAAGAAAATATGCATAGGAGAATGTATAGTAGACAGTACAGAGTAAAGGAAGGAGTAAGGTAACTTGGCTTCTTGGAGGGAGGGAGGGAGAGAGAGAGAGAGAGAGAGAGAGAGAGAGAGAGAGAGAGGCAGACAGAGAGAG
>NW_025398323.1:0-6877 GCF_016433145.1 Gracilinanus agilis | reverse complement strand
TATGGTCCCACAGGTCATGCCAGAGGCAGAATTGGCACTCAGGTCCCGTAGAACCTGCGTGTATAATCAGTCATCCACAATGGACATAGAGATCCTGTGTAACACATGTGCACAGACTCGAGGTAGTCATGATCTCAAATCAATTCCGTAAACGCTTCTTAAGTGCCGGCTCTGGGAATGAATGCTGGGAATACAGGAGGAAACAAAAGGGATCTTGGAGGACTCACCCTCTCCCCTTCGGATGTGTCCATGCCTGGGAAGCCCCTGATGCCCTGGGGGCCCTGTCAAGAGGGAAGGAGCCAGAGGTGGGCTCGGCATGACCCCACAGAAGTGGGGAATGTTTGCTTCCTCCCAGCTGCCCTAACCCATCTCAAGGCATCTCCCTGGCCTCTTCCCCTGCGCCAGCCCCTGCTCCCTTGTGTCAAATCCCAAGCAGGCGGGCAGCGAGGAGCTGAACTGAGGCCCTCGTGAAAGTGCCGGGGCTGGCATCACCCAGAATCCTGGGATGGCGAGAGGTCACGATGGAGGGGACCTCAGAGCCCCTTATTTTAGAGCGGCGGATGCCGAGGCTGAGAGCCGTTGAATTATTCGCCAAGATCGTGCCGCCAATACATGGGCAGCAACTCCAGCAGCTTTTGATCCTCTGGTCCCTTCCCACCTTCCCAGGCTGGTGCTTGACTCTTCTCTTCTCCTCACATTCTGCCATCCGGTGCACTGTTTTAGTCGCTGCTCTGTACATGAGATGAAAATTATATAGTTAAGTTTTATACGGTGTAAATGGAGCCAGTCTCAGAGGGAAGGACTTAGCCTCTGGGGGAACTGTGAGAAACCTGCTCAGGGAAGTTGGATTTGAGCTGTTGGTTTGTTTTTTTTTTAAAACCTTTACCATTTATCCTAGGATCTGTTCCAAGGCAGAAGGGCTTGGCAGTAGGGATTAAGTGACTTGCCCAGAGTCACTCAGTTAGAAAGTATCTGAGGCCAGATTTGAACCCAGGATCTCCTCTTTCTAGACCTAGCCTTCAATCCATTGAATCACTTAGTGCCCCCTTGACTTGAGTCTTGAAAGAGGCCTAGGGAGGCCAGGAGATGAAGACGAGAACATTCCAAGCATAGGGGACAGCCTGTAGAAAGGCTTGGATTAGGAGATGGAGTGTCCTAGGGGAGGAAAAATAAGGCCAGTGGTGCTGAATCATAGAGTACTCAGAGAGAGTTAAAAAGTCAGTGTGGAAAAGGAGAGGGTCAGGTTGTAAAGAGCTTAAAAAATCAAAAAGAGCATTTTCTATTTGATCCTGGTGGGTAATAGGGAGCTACTGCAGGTTATTGGGGGAGAAGGGGGAGTTGGGAAATGCCTTGGTCAGACCAAACCTTTAGGAAGACCAGTTTGACAGCTGAATGGAGGATGGATTGGGTTAGAGCAGTGGTTCCCAAACTTTTTTGGCCTACCGCCCCCTTTCCAGAAAAAATATTACTTAGCACCCTGGAAATTAATTTTTAAAACATTTTAATAGCAATTAATGGGAAAGATAAATGCACCTGTGGCCATCACTGCTCCCCTGGATTGCTGCAGCACCCACCAGGGGGTGGTGGAGTCCACTTTGGGGATCACTGGGTTAGAGAACGATTGAAGCAGGAAGATCAACCAGAAAACAATAGTCCAGGTTTTTATCAACGAATCAATTGACAATGAAATGATTGATACCAGGGTAGTAGCAGTGTCAGAGATGATTTTGTTTTATAGACTCTTGCTGCCTTGTGAAGTCATTTGCTTCTAGTTGTTGGTTTCTAATTTTTAAAGACTGAATTTCATCCCTGGCTTCTTGGTCATCCTTCTCCTTCTGGTCTGATTTTCTTTGTAGGTCATCTTTCACTTTCTTTGCTTTGTTTTCAAGCTGGTCAATTCTGGCTTTTAAGACACTATTTTCTTGTTTTAGTTCATGTGCCTCTGTTTCCTGATGACTTATTTTGCTTTTTAAGTTCTTTTCCCAGTTGTCTTCAGGTTCTCTTAATTGTTTTTTTTTTTTAAACCCTTACCTTCTTTTTTAAACCCTACCTTGGAGTCAATACTGTGTATTAGCTCCAAGGCAGAAGAGTGGTAAGGGTAGGCAATGGGGGTCAAGTGACTTACCCAGGGTCACACAGCTGGGAAGTGTCTGAGGCCAGATTTGAACCTAGGACCTCCCGTCTCTAGGCCTGGCTCTTAGTCCACTGAGCTACCCAGCTGCCCCCTCTTAATTGTTTTTTGAATTGTGTTTTGAGTTCTTCCAAAGCCTGTGTGCAATTCGCTGGAGGTCCTGAGTTTTTGCTTGGTGTTTGAAAGGTGTGTAGATGAGAGATGCTATCAAGACAAAAACAAAAGGACCCAACAGTTGTTAGGTAGGGGTGGAAGGGAGTGGGAGAAAGAGTGAGACGTCAGGAATGACAAGTAGGTTTGGAGCATAAGTAACTGGGAGGGTGCTGGTGATGCCCTGGAGAGGGATAAGAAAGTTAGAAAGAAGCAGGGGGCTTAGGGTGAAAAGATGATGAATTCATGAGTAAAATCCAAAAGTTGGACTGGAGGATTTCTTTTTTTTTTTTTTTATAATATATATAAACCCTCACCTTCCGTCTTGGAGTCAATACTGTGTTTTAGCTCCAAGGCAGAAGAGTGGTAAGGGTGGGCAATGGGGGTCAAGTGACTTGCCCAGGGTCACACAGCTGGGAAGTGTCTGAGGCCAGATTTGAACCTAGGACCTCTCGTCTCTAGGCCTGGCTCTCAATACACTGAGCTACCCAGCTGCCTCCTGGACTAGAGGATTTCTGAAGTCTTTTTCCATCTCTATTCTCAGTGGCCCATTGACCCAGCTTGGGGAGGGCAGCCCACATGAAGGGCACTGGAAGACTTAGTTTTTCCCTATGCCTAAACTTACTGGGTAAACATGGACTTCTCTGATCCCCAGAAGTCTCTTCTGTAAGGGGAAACAGTTGAACTTGATGATTTCAAAGCCTTTTTATAGCTCTGATATTCTGGGGGTCCTAGGAGCCTGCCCCAGGAATCCTCTTTGGCCAGGGGATTCTGACTACTCTGAACTGGAGGGGCAGGGCATCCTTAAACATACCATCTGTAGGCTTTGGAGGCCAATGACCCTATGCCACAGGCAGGATGGACCAAGGTTGATGCACAGGACCTGAAACTTAGCAGCCACCACCAGACCAGGCTCAGCCAAGGCTTCGAGTGACAGCAAATCCTGGCCATCACTCATGGCCCAAATTTTGGGGAGGTTAGGCAGCTGGGCAGGGGCTCAGAGAATAGCTGTGGAGATGGAAGAGTGAAGGAGATTCTCCAGACAGTCTAAAAGAAGCCAGAGGTAATTGTAGGCGATACAGTAAAATGAGTGCTGTACCTGGACTCAGGAAGACTCAAGTTCAAATCCTATCTCTGACATTTACTATATCTATGGGCAAATCACTTTACTTTTCTCTTGGTCTCAGTTTTTTCAACTGTAAAATGGGAGTAATAATGGTGCCTACTTCCCAGAATTGTTGTGAGGATAAGAATGAGACAACTTATATAAAATGCTTTGCAAATCTTAAAGTGCTATAGAAATGCTAGCCATTACTATTCTTGTTAATTATTATTGTTTTTACTATGTATCCTGAGGTCAGGGACAGTTTCACTCTTATATGTTTATCTCTTGTGCCCATCAGATACTTCACACATAGTAAGCTTTAATAGCTGTTTGTGGATTTTTTAGACTGGAAAATACATTTAAACAAATTATTAATACATTAATATTTATTAACAATTATCATTAATGAATAAATTATTTAAATAATTAGTTTGTGCAATGATCAAGCATTGAAAGAGGTTCAAAACAATTTTGATTCTTTGGAGACTCAATAGTGAAACAAAATTTTCTTCTCTTTCTCTCTCAAAATTTTCTCTCTCAAAGAGGTTGTGGGCCAAAGGTGTAAAATGAGTCCTACATTGCCAGACACGGCCAATTGTTTTGTTTAAATATACTCTTTGGGGGGCAACTGGGTGGCTCAGTGTATTGAGAGCCAGGCCTAGAGACAGGAGGTCCTAGGTTCAAATCTGGCCTCAGACACTTCCCAGCTGTGTGACCCTGGGCAAGTCACTTAATCCCCATTGCCTAGCCCTCACCACTCTTCTGCCTTGAACCAATACATAGTATTGATTCTAAGATGGAAGGGAAGAGTTTTTATTAATTAAAAAAACCCAATAAATAAATAAATATACTCTTTGAAGATCCTGGACACTATGAGCATCTCACAGTGGCATCCTGGGATCCTGGGACCCCCAGGATCTTTGTTGCAAAGGAGGCTCTTTTTGAGCAGGTTGTTATTGGGGTATTAGAGTCATGTAAAGCACCAGGACAGCTAGGTGCATAGTGGATAGAGCATCAGGCCCGGAGTTGGAAGGATCTGGGTTCAAATCTGGCCTCCGATACTTCCTGGCTGTGTGACCCTGTCCAAATCACTTGACTCCTAATTCTCTAGCCCTTACCACTCACGGTATCAATTTTAAAACAGAAGGTAAGACTTTAAAAATACAAAAAAAAATTAAAAAATAAAACATAGACAAAATGTTGTACAATGGAAAGAGTCAGAGGATCTGGTTTAAAAATCCCAACGTTGCCATTTATAACACGTCCTCTTAAGTGAATCGCCTTCTGGACTCCACTCTCTGGAGCTTAGTTTCCTTAAAAAGCTGTACTGGATGGTTTCGAGGTTCTTCCAGCTCTTGTGCAAGCATTGCCAAATGCAACCACTAGGTGACACTAGTGAGTAAGAAAAGCTGAGCTGTCACTCATTCCCTGAGACAGAGGACCAGCCTGAGTCTACCTAGAAATTCTGTTCTCCTCATCTTCTGTATGGGTAGAGCATCCCTATCACTCACTTCCCCTCCCTTCTAGGAGGCACAACTTTCTTTCCCAACCCAGTACACTAGCCCAGAATGCTCACTCCACCCCAATGGCCTCTTTTAAAAGAAACCTGCTCTGTAGAAACTGGTCTAAACTTTTTTGCTAGGTGTGCAAAATACAACACTCCTAACCCCTCTAAGGGTTTAAAAACAAAACAAAACACACGAGACCCCCAAACCATCAAAGGAAAGGAGCAAAGTTGTAAGGAGGGTGGAACAATGAGGCCGAACTCCAAACCTAACATGTCTAGAAAAATGTCTTCCCTGTAAACAAGGAATCCCTCTTTCTTTCTCATCTAGCTTGTTGCCCGGTCATGTCTGACTCTGTGACCACATTGGGGGATTTCTTTTTTTCTTTCTTATTTATTTATTTATTTGTTTGTCTAGTTTAGAATATTTTTCCATGGTTACATAATTCCTCCCCCTACCTCCCCTCTCCTGGAGCCAGCCAGCAATTCCACTGGGTTTTACATGTATCATTATTCAAAACCTATTTACTTACATATGTTATATTCATAATCTGGGAAGTGATGGATGCCACCTTGACTGACAGGGATGGCAGTTGGAAGACTCGGAATGTTCCCAGGTCCCTTGAGCCAGGGGCTAACATCAGTTGGCCCCACAGTATAAATACCCCTGACAGCCACTTTGAGGGAAGTCTCTGGAGGTCTCTGGAGAGGAGTCTCTGGACTGGGAAATCTGAGTGGGTGGTTGAAGGGTGGAAGGGAGGTCTATGAAGAAGAGGGCAGGAATAACTCTGAAGCTATTTCCTGATAGACTGTGAGAGCTAATGAATCATCAACACTGGTAGTGAGAAAGCTGAGAGAATAAGATAATCAATACAGCTGCATCAGTAGCTTCCCTACTCTCTGGCTTGGGCCAGGTCTAGCCAGAAGTAGGGGAGTGAGCAAATCTCCAGCTTTCACTTGATCAATAGCCTCCAGTCCTGATTGTCAACTAGTTTATAGATAATAGATCAATAGGGTCTCCAATCCCCAATCCTTGTCCTTGTTATCCTTTCCCTGGTTATAGATAAAGAGAGTTCAACAACAAGTGCCTTCCTGAGTGGTCTTTATATCACGACCCTTGGGAAGAGAGTCAAATGCAGTCAGATCCTAAATGTCATCCAAGGCAAATCAATAGCCCAATAATAATCTATCCAACCCCAGGTTGGACCTGTGAAGGTTACCCATCTATCTAACCTCTCGAGGGTCCTTCTTGGGCAACTGTTAGAGAGAAAGGGATAAATTACAACAGCAGTCAAGGGTGATCAGAGTTGGTGTTCCTCCATCATCTGTAGCTGAGGAGAATACAGATAGATATATCAACATCATTGTACATACATCTCCATTGGACCCCTTTTATTTATAACACATATTATTGATATTTGCAATAAAATGATCATTCAAAGTCAACATCAAAACAACAAAAGCATTGGGGGATTTCTTCGCAAAGATACTGGAGTGGTTTGTCATTTCCTTTTCCAGCTCATTTGAAGAAAGTGAGAAAGAGGGTGAAGGGACTTTTTCCAGGTCATACAACTTGTCAGTGTCCAAGGTCATATTTAAACTCAGGTCCTCCTGGTTCTGGGTTCAGGGCTTTATCTGCTGGGCCACCTTACTGCTCATCTACATTAACTTTAGATAAAAAGACCACGAACAATTTGAGTTTATTAAGAAACAAATAAGCATTTAGAACCGTTCCTGTAGGTGATAGAGAGAACATTGCCCCAAGGTAGGAATTTTCCTATGTCCTTGATTTTGCAGGTTTTTTTTTTATTGACTTTTGTGCTCCTCGTGGTCATTTCTCTCTCATTTACCATGTAATCTCCTTCCTGGATCCATGTACTTCCACTCTTCTTAATGTCACCCTGCCCCCAGGAATTCTGAATCTTCTCCTCAGGCAGGATTTTTTCTTCTTCTTTCTTTCTTTCTTTCTCCCTTCCTTCCTTCCTTC
>NW_025398322.1:0-2214 GCF_016433145.1 Gracilinanus agilis | reverse complement strand
CCTTGGTTTTTCCCTCTCAACTTCCCTATAGGGTAAGATAGAATTCGATACCCCAATGGATCTGGATGCTTTTCCTTCTCTGGATTGATTCCACTGAGAGTAAGGTTTGAGTATTACCTATTAGCACTCTCTTCCTCTCCTTATAATAGTATTCTTCCCCTCCCCCTCCTATATACCAATATTCTAAGTATTATATTAAGATTTATTAATTATAACTAAAGTAAAAACAAAACAAAACCTAACTAACCCAGCCTGGTTGCAAGAGAAGAGAATGCAAGGGAGGAGCTTACAGAACTATATAAACAACATAAGCACACATGTAAACAAAAGGAAAAGTATGGTGGGTAATACAGAAAGGAATTCTAGGGAACGGAGTTACAAAATTCCTAATTAATACACAGGAATACAAGGATGATTTAATATCAGGAAAACATTCCACATAATTGACCATATCAACAAGCAAACCAATAGAAATCACATGATTATCTCAAGAGATGCAGAAAAAGCCTTTGACAAAATAAAACATTCATTTCTATTGAAAACACTAGAAAATATAGGAATAGAAGGACCATTTCTCAAAATAATAAATAGTACATATTTAAAACCATCAGGAAAGTATCATCTGCAATGGAGATAAGTTAGAAGCCTTCCCAATAAGATGAGGAGTGAAGCAAGGATGCCCATTATCATCTGTATTATTTAATATTGTACTATAAAATCTAGCAATAGCAATTATAGAAGAAGAAGAAATTGAAGGGATTAAGGTAGGTGATGAGGAAACCAAACTATCATTCTTTGCAGATAATATGATGGTATACTTAAAGAATCCTAGAAAATCAACTAAAAGCCTAGTGGAAATAATTAACAATTTTAGCAAAGTTGCAGGGTACAAGAGAAACCCACATAAATCAGCAGCATTTCTGTATATTTCCAACAAAACTCGGCATCAGGAGGTAGAAAGAGGAACTCCATTTAAAATCCCTCTAGATAATATAAAATATTTAGAAATCTATCTGCTAAGACAAACAAAGGAATTATATGAACAGAACTACAAAACACTTTTCACACAATTAAAACAAGATCCAAATAATTGGGAAAATATTAATTTCTCATGGGTAGGACAAGCTAACACAATAATAATGACAATCCTACCCAAATTAATCTACTTAATTCAGTGCCATACCTATCAAACTACCAAAAAATTTTTTTATAGAATTAGGAGAAATTATAATAAAGTTCCTCTGGAAGAACAAAAGATCAAGAATATCAAGGGAAATAATGAAAAAAAAAACCATTAAGGATGGGGGCCTAGCAGTACCAGATCTTAAACTGTACTATAAAGCAGTAGTCATCAAAACAATATGATACTGGCTAAGAGACAGAAGGGTGGATCAATGGAATAGACTTGGGGTAAATAACCTCAGCAAGTTAGTGTTCGATAAACCCAAAGATCCCAGCTTTTGGGACAAGAACTCAATATAATATAAAAATGAAATATCTCACAAAAATTACCAATTTGGAAAACTGTTCTAGAAGAGACAATTTAAGTATCATAGGTCTACCTGAAAACCTAGAAATAAACAGAAAATTTGACATCATACTACACTTTATGTTATATAATTTACCCCATTCTATCTCTCCCTTTCCTTTTCTCTCAGTGCAGTGCCATTTCTTTCAGCCCTTGATTGAGTTTTTTACATTTTCATATGCATACATATCATAAATATATATTGTTCCATATCATCACATTTATATATACATCATATATATCATATCTTAATCAGTTTACTTCTCCACCCTCTGAGTAAATTCCTTCTATCTTCTCTACTACTAAGAGTAATTTTTGAGAATTACAGAAATCCTCTTTTAATGTAGATATATAAACATTTTGACCTTACTGCATTCCTTAAATTTTCTCTTCATTTACCTTTTTGTGCTTCTCTTGTGTCTCGTATTTGGTCTTCACATTTTTTGTTTAGTTCTGACTTATTCCTTGGTAATGCTTGGAAATCTCTTTTTTAAAAAATATTTTTCCATGTTTACATGATTCATTTTCTTTCCCTCGCCTTTTCCCTTCCCCTCCCCAAGCCAATAAGCAATTCCACTGGGTTGTACAAAAGTTGTCACTTGATACCTATTTCCATATTATTCATTTTTGCTATAGGGTGATTTTTTTAAGGTCTAAACCTTGAATCACATGCCCATATATACATG
>NW_025398321.1:0-7158 GCF_016433145.1 Gracilinanus agilis | reverse complement strand
TTCCTTCCTTCCTTCCTTCCTCCCTCCCTCCCTCCCTCCCTCCTTTTTTTTTTTAGTCTTAGAATCAACATTAGGTATCAGTTCCAAGGCATAGGAGTTGTAATTGGGGCAATTGAGGTTAAGTGACTTCTTCAAGGCCACACAGCCAGAAAGTATCTGAGACCAGATTTGAATCCAGAATCTTCCATCTCCCAGCATGGTTCTCTATCCACTGAGGCCAAACACCACCTTCTACATAAAGATTTCCCAGATTCCTCCAACTATTAGCATCCCTCCTCCCCAAGTACCTTGTGTTTAATTAACAAAAATCGATTTTGTAGTTATTTCTATATGCTTACATAAATGTTATTTCTTCATGATGGAATATAAATTCTTTAAAAAGAGGAATTTTTTTTCTTTCTTCCTCTCCTCTCCTCCCCTCCCCTCCCCTCCCCTCCGTCTCCCCTCCGTCTCCCCTCCGTCTCCCCTCCGTCTCCCCTCCTCTCCTCTCTTTTCCTCAGCACCTAGCACAGCAACAGGCCCACGATAAGTATTTAAGAAATACTTGCTGGCTGACGAGCAAATTACTTCCCCTCATCATAAGGTCTCGGTTCCTTCTTTTGTAAAACGATCTCTAAGGTTGGCCTACATTGATTTGTCAGATTATTTCTAGCTCTAAATCCTAGGAAACTATGTATCCCTTCCCCCAACCCTCTAATTTGGAGGAAAATACCAGAACCGGATCCAAGATTACCAGCGCTCCCTCCGGTGCAATGAAGGTCTTATTAGTCAGGCGGTAGTTCTAAAAGAGGAGCCTTTGCTGCCAAATCTTACACAACTTCCATGTCCACCATGATCTTCCTGGGCATCAACATTTGGCTAGGAGAATCTAGGGAGCTCAGCTTCAGGTGAAGCTGCTGGATGGTGCAGGGGAAGGGGAGGGAGACAGAGTGTATAAACTTGTAAGGGTTCCCCAAAGGGAGCTGGAATTCTAGAATTAGTCACTACTACCCTCTCTTGACCCCTGAGCTCAGTGCTTTCTGTTCCACAGATCACCAAGAAATTACAACAGCCCCAGAGAAAGATGGGCTACCAATGGGTCTCTACCATTTCTTTTCCATGTGGCTGCCTCGAGATCTCCTCCCCTACGGATCCTCCCTTAAAGAGCTCACTCACTTCTTGTAAATCCAGGCTATAAGGCAGGCTTCTCGTGATGGTCCCGTTGGCTGGAGCAAGTGGATTTGTTCGCTTCTGGCAAAGGTGAGGAGGCGGGGCCAGGCTAGGACCAGAGGAGAATTACTGGAAATGAGCTCTGGGCTAGATGTTCTCTTTTTCTCATTACCTGCAGACGGCGACGCCTGCTGTCGAAATAAAGGAAATGCGCAAGGCTTTTAAGGTCTAAGGTTTTTGTTCAGATTCGGCAGGAAAGAAATCTAAAGATTAGCCAATCTTCTTGCCAACAACCTTGAAGCTGAGCTAGGCAGCAAGGGGAGAAGGCAGAGGAAAACTGAATGACTCATACCTGGCCATTTCTTCTCCTCTCTGTCTCTGAGTCTCCTTTGGTTTTTGTATTTTTCGCTTTTACTTCTCTGATTCCTTTATTCTATGAGTGGTGCTATTATTCCTTTTCTTCAGGAATATATCTGGAAAATGGGAGCAAAGGGATTCTATCTCCATCACAACAAATGTAATAAGCACTTCTGACCTCATTCTCCCAGAGCTCGGTACGTTACATCTACCCACTGCCCTCTTGCGGTACCGGAGAGAATTTTTTTTTCTGGAGCTGGAGAGAAAGGAGAGGGAGATATTTCTATCAGCTCAAGCGCCCACGATGGTTTATTTATTTATTAAGCACATAGTAGGTGCTTAACAAATGCTTACTCTGAAATCCAAAAATCCTTCGACAGTAATCAGCTATAAAAGGAATCTGGATGTGTCCGTGATCTTCCTAATAACTTAAATTCCAAAATAGCTTACTGATTAAATTTTTTTTTTAAATTTAAAAACATTTTCCCATAGTTACATGATTTATTTTCTCTCCCTCATCTCTTCCCACTCCCCACCTCCTTCCCGGAGCCAACACAGCTTACTGATTTGAAAATTTTTATTTATATTTCTTACTTTCTGTCTTAGAATTGATAATAAGAATCTGGTCCAAGGCAGAAGAGCACTAAATGCTAGGCAATGAGGGTTAAATGACTGACTTGCTCAGGATCACACAGCTAGGAAGTTCCTGAGCCTATATTTGGACCCAGAACTTCTTGTCTCCAGCCCTGATTACCTAGCTGCCCAGCTTATAGATTTTATACCAGTCCCCCAGAGGACATGATCAAGTTTCTCAATCTATCCTAATAGATTTCCTCTTGTATTTATTTGAAATGCTGGAGAAGTCTAGGTCTTGTTCACACCTTGTGAATAATATAGATGTTTCCTCAGGTACTAAAGATATCCGAGCATAGCATCTTAACACTTAAAGTGGGATGGTGTGGAGATTAACATTAATGTGCAAATATTAAATATTATATTTATGAATATTTTATTAATAATAAACTAACAGACACCTAACTAAAAGGTTACCAACCAGCCCGCTCCCAGGAACAAAAGAGAAAAAGGGAGAAGTTACAGCCAAATATAAAACAATAACGTGACCACGCTAACATGGAGGTGCAGGAGAGATTAAAGGGAATTTTGGGAAAACTAAGAGATTTATGGGGTATGAAGTCCAAGGTTCAAAATCTCTATTTATACAATGGGGTAATTTGTTTGATTGACTCAATCAGTCCTTATTCCTGCAAAGGAATGGAGAGTCTTAGAGAAAGCTAGCCCAGCCTCCCTGAGAAAGGGAGAGAGAGGGAAGCCTCTGGGAGATAAAATTTCTCCAGACACAGAATAAAAAACAAAAACAAAAACTGTTCCCTCAAGAAGCTCATGTACATGTAGATGTACATGAAGATGCACAAGTTTTAATGTAGAAAGTGTTGCTTAATCCTAGCTTGAAGTAAGAAGGGAGTGCATTCTAGCCAATATGAAAACATAGAGAAGGGAATGTTATGAGGAACATATCAGCTTTACCAGCATTTATATAGTACCTACTGTGCTGAGTGTTTTACAAATATCTCATTTTTGTATCTTCAGCACCTGGGATAGAGATGAGTGCATTTTGCTTATGATTCTTTGCTACCACAAAGAAGACTGCTGTGAATAGATGATGATTGAAATGATTGAGAGGGTGCTTTATAGAACTGCACAAAATAACAATATATTCACTTGGTAAAACAAAAGGTCTAAAATCTCAAGGGAAATAATGAGAAAATATACAGGTGAAGGGGACAACACATCATCAGACCTGAAATTATATTATATAGTGGTAACCGTAAAAAACAAAAAATGGGACTGGAGCCGAGACGGTGGAGAAGGTACATGGGCCCATCTGATCTCTACCAAATTGCCCTCCAAAAGACTAAAATATAACACCTTAAAATGGATTCTGGAATAGCATAACCCACAATACCTTCTTTCTTAATTCTTTCTATTTGAGTTTCCTACTACAAAAGCATTAATATGGAAATATGTTTTACATGATTGCATATGTAAAACCTATGTGAGATTGCTTACCATCTCAATGGGGGTGGAGATAAGGGTGGAGAAGGAGGGAGGAAGGGAATTCAAAACTCAGGATTCTTCAAAAAATGTTGGAAACTATTTTCACATGGAATTGGGGGAAAATAAAATAAATTTTAATTTAAAAAACAATAAATAAAAGGAAGAAACTAAATAAGAAATAGAACAAAAAATAGTAGTCCAGTGCCTATTAATCTCAAGAATATAATTACTAGGGGAAGGACTCTCTTTGTGATGAGAACTACTAGGAAAACTACAAAGCATTTTGCCATAAATCAGGCTTAGACTAATGTCATATATATAGTTCCATAGGCTTAAAAGATATATTACATGACCTAAATATAAAAAGCTACACCATAAAAGAAAAATAGGAGAAATAGATCAGGAATATCTCACAAGAATGGGTAGGGGGAGATTTCCTAACTAAATAAGGGATAAAAATGATCAGAAAAGATAAAATAGATAATCCATTAACAAATATTTATTAAGTGTTTATTATATATCAGATATTATAAATACTGGGGTACAAAGAAAGATGAAAATAGTCCTTTCCCTCACAGAACCCATATTCTACAAATAGCATGTACATACAGGATGTATATACACATATGTGTGTATGTGTGTATATACATATATGTGTATAGGTGGTACACTGGATAGAGTTATAATCCTAGATTTGGAAAGGCTTGTGAATTCAAACTCTGCCTTAGACACTTACTAGCTGTGTGACCCTGGGCAAGTCACTTAAATTCTATTTGTCTCAATTTCCTCATCTGTCAAATGAAACAGAGAGGAAATGTCAAACACTCTAATATCTTTGCCAATAAAAGCCCAAATGGGATCATGAAAAGTTGGACGCAGAGGTAAATAAACCCAGTTAGCCCTCATGAGCTCAATCACACAGAATCAATAAAATTATCATTAGTTGGGAAATAGTAGAGTAAAAAAATATTTCACCAGTAAAAGTCTGACACTCAAAATATATAGGAATAAACACAAATATGTAATATCAAGAACTATTCTTCAATAGATAAGTGGTCAAAGAATAATAAAAATAAGTTTTTGAAAGAATTACAAATTATAAATGGCCACATGGAAATACATTCCAAATAACAACCAGTAAGAGAAATGAAAATTAAAACAACTCTGAAGTTTCATCTGATACCATTCAAATGGATGAAGATCTTAATAAATGGGAACTGTTGACATTGGAGGGACTGTGGAAAGCCAGTCACACAAAAACATCATTAGTGGAGTTCTGAAGTGATCTAATGGTTCCTTATATATAAATTTAGAATTATGCAAGAAAAATAACTAACCTATCCCTATCTTTTGACCCAGCTCTCTTAATGAGGGCATTAGACCTCAAGGAAGTCAAAGTCTGAAACAAAGGTCTAATATAGTTTTACTTTAAATTTTGCTTCAGTAAATACATTTACTCTCTCTGCGAAGTGAATTCTTTGGTACTAGAGTGAGAAAGGAAGCAAAATTGGAAATCCAAGAAATCGTGAGTATATAAGCAAAGAGAATTAAGAATTATTTAGGTGAATTCATTTTACCAGATTTTAAATACAAAATTCAAATCACTAGGGAAGGCTGAGAACTGTGGAGTATATTCATAGATGCTCAGTTGGTAGTAAGCTGGTAGCTAAAGGCTGGAGCTACAAAGGTACCTGGAGCATTTAAGGAGAAAGAAGGGCAATTAGGTGGCCCAGTGGATAAAGTACTGGGCCTGGAGTCAGGAAGACTCATCTCCCTGAGTTCAAATCTAACCTCAGACACTTACCAGTGTGTGTGACCTTGCGTAAGTCATTTAATTCTGTAAAATAAGATGGAGAAGGAAATATTAAACCGTTCCAGTGTCTTTGCCAAAAAAATGCCTCAAATGAGGTCCAGAAGAGTCAACAGTATTGAGACAACAAAATAGCAACCAAAAGCTATTTCTGTTGTTTATAATCCTATAGTGGCACCTCCAAGAAGTTTTATCTCTATTGAACCAGAATGGGCTTGAGGGCATTTTTCAAGGCAGGGGAAATTCAGTTCAATGGACATTAAAAACAGACTTGCCAGAGAATAGATTTGGTGCCAGAATAAAAGCTGATGAGATCTTGCTTGGGGTCAGCTTAGTCCTACATTTTTTTCTCCAGAGAAAGGGTTCCAACATAGGACACAGGATAGGACCTGTGGTACAGCTGATCACCACTGGCTGCTTACTACTGAGTCACCACTGACCAATGTTAAAATTATTGGGAGTCTCTTGATATGTTTGAGATGGTAAATTGATGTACAGAGAGAATAAGATGACCCTTCTCCCTTATAACAGTTGCCCAGGCAGGATCCTTCAGGTCTAAGAGGTATATCCCTTCAGGACCCACCTGGGGTTAATTGATTTGTTGATTTGGGCTCTTTAGCTAGGATAACGCCTTGTATTCTGACTGCGATTTCTCCCTTCCCAAAACAAGCTTTGACACTGCTTTAGGAAGGTACTTTAAACTTTATATTAACAAGAAGGATAGGGGTAAAGGACTGTGGTATAGGAGACCCTATTCTACTGATTACTAATGAAATCTCAACTGCTGGCAGATGAAGAATCAATGTAGCTTCCCTCTGGTTCAGCCTGGCCAGGACTAAACCAGAGTAGGTAAACTGCTGGGATATTTTGACTTCTTCAATAGATCTTCAGCCTTACAGTTGAGTTATTTTCACCTTTTTCCACCCTCTTCTTCGTCTCCTGCCCACTTCCCGGATCCCTCCTGGGCCCTGGGAAACCTAGATATCTAGATGATGTAATTCCTAATATCTAGGGGCAGTAGACACCAAGGTGGTGGTCAGGTACAGGTTGGCACGGTATCTCAAGTACAGGAAGAGTTTTCAGAGAGAGATGTTTGCACCTCTCACTCCCAGACCAGGATCCACCGATCTCCAGCCTCAGCACAGGTCAAAGACCCAGAACCCTTTCAGGATTCTCAACTGCCCCTCCTCCTGCCTCTCGCATGACTCCCTGGGAACATTCCATCCAACTGACTTATTTGTCAATCAAAGGTGATCTTCAAGCTCCCAGAGATTCAATATAACACCAGTGAAAGCAAATCTGGGATAGATCTTTGAGAAAAGCAGTTGACTAGGGTGGAAGTACCAGGGTGGAGATGAGATCACTGTATAGTGACTAAGAAGCAGACCAAGCAAAGACAAAGACAGGTTAGAGCTGTCAGGACCAGTCACTGATGAGACTGGACCAGGAGACCAATTCCAACTCACTGGCTTTACTAGAACCACGAAGGGGCTCCCAGGTCTCTATTTTTGTTTGAAGAGCCTATCTTCGAAAGTTCCAAACATAATTTCTTCACTTATTCTTTCCCCTCAAACATCCATCTCCTGGGTTTGGGGAAGATGATTGAGATAGATAGTTCCCTTACAATTTATACTTTACTCTGTTTTCATAAGCTCTGTGGCTCCTCAAAAGCCAATTGTCTGAATTTTACAAATATGCTTGTTTTACATGGAAACTTACTAGACAAGTGGGATAGATGATAGAAGATTCCTCCCTCTCCCTCCCTC
>NW_025398320.1:0-7195 GCF_016433145.1 Gracilinanus agilis | reverse complement strand
ATCATATATTCAATATGCATATATTATATATTTAATCTATATATTATATATTTGATGTAATGTATATATGCATTGTATCATGTATTCAATATGCATATATTATATATTTAATCAATGTTATATATTTAATGTAATATATATGTATTATATCATATATTTAATATATATGTGTATTATATAAAACTCATATTACATAATAAAATTTTATATGTATATAAAATTATATTTATGTATGCACAAGTAGGAGCAAGTCACTTAATCTCTCATTGCTCCAAGGGAGCAATCTCTAGTTATAGTAAATGAAGTTACTAAGTTGTAGGTGAGCTACTCATTTTTATTAATGAAGAGCATCCACATTGGGAAATCACAAATGAAGTCACAAATAGAACTTCTTCCTCTCTCTAAAAAAATCCCCCAAAACAGTCCGTGTAAGAGGTTTGATGTCTTAATTTTGATACGCTGAATGATCTTCCATGCTGTTGGTGTAGGCATTCCTTTCTCCATTCCACAACAAGTGTAGGGCACATCCCTTCTGAACATCACATAAGTCACCAGGGCCAAATAACCAATTACCCAGTGGCCAATTTTTTGACAACGAGACTCTGCATTTAGTGACGATGTTCCTCCAGTGAAAGACATATTGTCTCCTCCTGGATTGGTACTTGAAGCCTTTCTAACTCCATCAATCAGTTTGTGCTCTGCTAGTACAAGCTTTGAGAACCAACTGCCACCTCTATATTCTGATGGAACACTGGAGTGAGACTTTATTGAGATTACTTCTGTGAATACAGCAAATTTCCTTTGCCTTTGTTTGTATCTTAGTTTAAGTGAAACTAAAATATAACGTTTTCCTTCTAAATACTAATACGAGGTATAAATGATCGATCTTTTCTTAAAGCAGTTTTGACAAGAGCAATTGATGAAAGGGTACAGGCAATTTATTGAAATGTCTGAAATTGGGAGAACGTTTATGAAGTTGGAGGAAGGTACGAAAGAAGGGCAGAGAAATGAGAATCTGGAGGCACTAGAGGTGTTGGCATTAGTGGAAAGAAATCCAAATAAAGCAGATATAAGGGAAGCTAGAAGACATGGCTGTTCTCATACAAGTCATAAAAAAGATATTTATCTACAGGATAAATGCCACAATTTTATGGAACACTGGGTGGAAATCAAAACTTCTTTGTTTCTCTGAGATAAGACCCTTTTGTCTGATTTGTTGATTACATTTTGATTTTATATTTCTTTTTTGTTTTCCTGCTCTAACTTTCTAGTTGTAGCTTTTCTTGGTTTATTTAGGATACCATAAACAAGGTAGCTATTTTCATGGGAGCTATTCAGTCCTAATCTGTAGAAGGTACATGAAGGTGGCTGGTATAATAGAAAGAAAGAATCTAATTCAAATGCTATAAATCCATTCCTGAACCCCATCTCTTAGGTGTCAAGAACTTGAACTTATCCCTTTCCTCCTCTCTCCTGATTTTGTATTATCTTATATACTTGCCCAGTACCACTTGTTTTTCATCATTATCTACTATACTGTGAACCCCACGAAGGCAGAGATATTGCCCTATCTAAATTTTCTGGTTCATCTAGTACAATTAACTTTGAACATTGAAGAGCTGGGTTCAAATGCCTCTGACCAGGTGTGTCACTATGCATGTCACCTAAACTCAGTTCCTCAAACCACTATTAGTTATAGGTGAGTTGCTGAGGGGTACACACTGTGAGCTCCCCACACCAACGAGATCATAGCTCCATGCTGACACTGCACTGGCTCATTAATATATCAATATTGAGTCAATTTTTTATAGTATTTAGTAGTGTAACAAGAGAAGTAGGTCATATATACTTGCTACCCCTAAATTAGGTCACTTTAAAATTCTTCCTATTTGAAAACAATAAAAACTAGTTAATTCTTCCATTGCACCAAATCTTAACAACTGATAGTATAAAAAAATTGACAACATCCATTGTCAACCTAGTAATTAACAAAGAAGTGAGTATAATAGAGGGAAAACATAGTGATAGAAGAGATTATTACAAACAACGGGAGGTATTGGTTTTCCTTTCCTTTAAAAAAATTCAGCTGAAAAGGATTTGGGGTAATAAGTCAGTCTGAACAAAAAGTTGATAGTGATTTAAAAATAATCCTCCTATGACAGTGATGGCAAGCCTATGGCACGGGTGCCAAAGATGGCATGCAGAGCTCTCTCTGTGCACACATATCCGCCTGCCCCCCTTACCCTAGAGTTCATTACTAGAAAGGCAGGACTTGGGCAGAGCTGCTCCCCTCCCCCTCTCCATTGGACCTGATGACATTTTTTCACAACACTTGCCCCTCTGCCCAGTAGCCAATGGGAATGCTTCCTACCCTGGCTGGAGAAGGTGCACATAGCACTCATTGTGGGGGAGGGGCACAGCACTTAGTCTCTGGGGGGAGGGGCATGGCACTGCATTTCTGGGGTGTGGTGGTGGCAGGGCCCAGCACTCTGTCTCTAAAGGGTTCACCATCACTGTCCTATGATATACCAAATTTATACTTTTTTTTTCCATTTCTTGTCTCTCTTGGCTTCTTTAACTTCTGTTTCCAAACACACACACCATTATTTTCTCTTTTTTCTTCAGTTAGTAGAAGAGGCTTATAAAATCTTCAATTTATTCAGTTTTCTAAAAGTCCATTTGGCAAGGTACCAAAATAAAATGGCAGCCATATTATATACCTCTAGAGAAAATTTCCCTCCAAAAATATTATAGATTAGAAAAAAATGCATTGTTTATTTGCATGTTATGTATATGTGATAGAAAAATGTGTCTGGGAAAGGGTTCTCTTTAAAAATCAATCACATTAAAATGTTCTCATTACAATTATAATGCCATTGTTTTAGTGCTTTAAATTGCACAATGGCTTTGCATTTATTATCTCATTTGAGCCTCAAAATAGCCCTGTTAGATAGGTACAAGCCAAGGTTATGATTGGAAATGCATTGGTGGATTTCTAAGAAATAGGAGCTTTTTTCTGTTGTCAGATGAAAGACATATTTAATATTTCTCTCAAGAAAAAAATTCTGCTTTTAGTTATTAGACTGACAGTAATTCCATATTGATCTGGATTGCTAACAGAAGGAGAGAGATGAATTAAATGAATTACCTAGTGTGCTAGGTGGCACAGTAGATACAGTGCCAAGTCTGGTGTCAGGGAGACTTGAATTCAAATCTAGCCTCAGACACTTATTAGCTAGGGGATCCCGAGCAAGTCACTTAACCCTATTTGTCTCCATTTACTCATCTATAAAATGAACTGGAGAAAGAAATGTCAAATCCCTCTAGTAGCTTTGCCAAGACGATTTCTAATGGAGACATAAAGAATTGGATGAGACTGAAATGCCTGCACAATAACAAAAGCTCAAATATGCTATTCATAAATATTTGATGCTACAAAATATGATCGCCATCCGTAGACACACCAGAGCCTCCCCAGCAAACGCAGCAGTACCCCGCTTTCCACAAAGAAAACTGGGTACCCTTTGATACTGCAGATAGGGTTATGGTAGGAGGGACAGAGAAGAGAGCTTCATTCTCACCAACAGGGAAGCTTCAATGGAGTCAGATTTAACATCAACAGTTTTACATCAAAATTCAGATTGCATTTTTCACATGAGAAATATCACAATGGAAAAGACAGTAATATGAAACTGAATGCTGTGTAATCTCAAAGACCAAGCTCAATCAATAGAAGAGTCTAGAAAATGCCTCCTTCTATTACAGAGGGGCAACTAAGGCTACGGAATAGTCCAATTAGTGTCAGATACAGCTGCTATGTCTGTTGACTCTGCTAAATCATTTCCCCCCATCTTTTCTTTTTAAATCTTTGTTGCTTGCTGGGTAGGGGAGAAGGAAGGAATGCATTTGAAAATTGATGTGCTATAGAAACAAAAGACATCCATAAGAAAGAGCAACTTGCAAATTATTATTTCATAGGTTATGTCACAAAAACTAACATGAGCAATTTAAATAGTATATCTTGCTTGCATAGTCCAATATAACTTAATAATAAATAAAATCAGTCAGTTTCAAATCAATACAGAATAAGAATAAAAAACGTACATTAAGATTCAAGTTTTAAAATTCCATTTGGCTTGAAAGAACCAGATACTACTCTTTAGAACCCAAGCTGAGGGGAGCAAAGTGTTATCATATGTACAACTGAAACGTCACATCAAAACAATGAGAAAAGAATAAGGAAACAGACATTGACATGGACATCTACATTTCTAAGAGGTTTAGCTAATGTAAAGTGAATACTAAGTCAAGCAATCCAATTAGTTGGGTTTTTCCATAGTCAGAAGACTGTGGCAGAGACCATTCCTCATCCTTACTAGCAAGGTAAAGCCTGCTGGAACTTTGTGTTCCACCATCATAGAACTCATTGCCAATAGACCAATCAGTGGGAGAGATTAGATGAATAACAGAGAAACAAATACAGTCTTTAATGCTTTATTAAACTGAAGGACCCAAACTTTTGAGGTAAGAACTTAAAACAAAAACTGCTTTGAATACAGGTCTATCAAAAATTCAATATTGACCAAAATATTGCACCATATACCATGATAAGCTCTAAAAGAATATATAACTTGGACATGGAGGGTGACATCATAAACAAATTAGAAGAGAAAGGAAGAGATCACCTTTCAGATTGGTGAAGGGAATAAACATTTATTAAATACATACTATTTGTGCCTACTATGAGCTAAGTGATTGGCAAATATTACCTCATTTGATCCTTACAAGGACCCTTGGAGGTATGTGCTATTTTGATCCCTATTTTGCAGTCAAAGAAACTGAGGCAGACAGAGGGTAAGTGATTCACCCAAAGCGTGAGTTCAGATTTGAACTTTTATCTTCCTGATTTTATGTCTTTCTTTGTCCCAGCTAAGAAATATTGGCTAGGGGAACAATTTATGACCCCTAAAGGATAGAAAGGATCACGGAAGAGAAATGAACACATTTACTTAATATGTATATGTTTTGCAAAAAGAAAATCAACATAATTAGAAATATAAGTGAAATAGAATATTAGGGGAGAAATCTCTTTGCAATAAGTTACTCTGATTGGGGCAACCAGATAGCAACATGGATAGAGCACTAGGCTTGGAGTCAGGAGGACCTAGGTTCAAATATGACCTTAGATATTCCCAGACTGTGTGACCCTGGGCAAATCACTTAACTCTGGTTGCCTAGCCCTTGCCAGTCTTCTGTCTTAAAACTGATACTGACAGAAGGAAAGGATTTGAAAAAAAAACCTATTTCTCTTATAAAATTTCATTTTGGAGCTACATAAAGTTACTGATTCAAATTTATTATAAATTGACCCCTTCTTTTTTTGTTGTGGTCAAAGAATGTGAACAAAGTTTTTTAAGGAAAAAAAAAACATAAGCTAGCAATAGCCATTAACAAAATGCTCTAAATCACTAATATTTAGAGAAATGCAAATGAAAAGACCTCAAGAGGTTTTACCTTGCACCCATTAGATTGTCAAACATGACAAAAAAAGGAAAAAGCCAAATGTTGAAGGGAATGTGGGAAAATAGGCATATTAATGTGCCATTACTGAAGTTGTGCATTGGTACAGCCATTCTGGGAAGAAATTTGGTACTAAACTCCCAAAGTTATTAAGCTGTGCATACATTTTGAGCGATGCAGCTACTACTAGGTTCCTACCCAAAAGAGATAAAAGAAAAAGGGAATGGAGAGAATGGATCCAAATGTCTAAAAGTATTTATAACAGGTTTTGTTTTTGTTTTTGTTTTTGTGATGGCAACAAACAAGAAACTCAGGGGATAACCATCCACTGGAGAATGGCTGAATAAATTATTGTAAATTAATGCAATGGAACATAAATGATGAAAGAGATGGTTTCAGAAAAATCTAGGAAGACTTATAGGAACTGATGCAGAGTGAAATGAAAAGGACCAGAGAAACAATTTATACAATAACAACATTATAAAGACAACCAACTTTGGAAGACTTCAGAACTCAACAGCATAGGACTGATGTGAATCATGCTTTCCACCTTGTAGCAATCCAGGTATACATTAATTGTGATATTATTTTAAGAAGTATTCAAAAACTTAACTCTTATACTGCTAATGATTGATCTCTGCAATCCTGAGTCAAATTGAATGTTGACCTTGCCAAATCCCTAGCCCTTCCCTAAGGTTACACCCCAGAAGAGAGTCAGTTATCTCAGTCTCCTTACTTTTCCTGCAATGATCAATTAACATAGGTATCAAACATCAGTAGATGCCTTAGGCCCTATCCACCCTGGATCCTGATCTTAGCTCCACCTATTGTTTCAGATTTTGGTAGTTTGCATTTTATGATGATTACCTCATAATGTTAATGTATCAGGCCACCAGCCTCTCCCCTTCCCCCCATACTGTTGTATGTAACCCCAATAAAAGTGACAAGACATCAGTTGGCAAGAGAGCTCTCAACCATCAGAGCTCCTAACCATGAAGCTCTTGACCATCAGAGCTTACTCGCTGTCTGTCTACCTTATGCCAAAACTTTCTGTGTCTGTGTGTCTTTATTCTTGCCTTATATTCTCTTTCCATTAATCCTTAACCCGTAACCCATTTTCACTCAGTCCTTGGTTCCCCTTTCTGAGTGTCCAACCCACTAGGAATCTTCGTGGAGTCGGTGGACGGCTTCACACCTCCCAATAGAGAGAGGTGATGGATTCAAGATATATCTTGAAGTCTGTCTATCTATCAATCTATCTACCTATTGTAAGAAATAAAATTAATATAAAAGGATAGATTTAAAAATATTAGGGTTCTATAGGGTTTATTGATAGCCATTAGAAAAAAAAAATGAAGCCACGTGCCTATTAAGAGTTAGTTTAAAGGGGTCCGCCATTACCTGCTCCTCCCCTCCTTGTTCCTGATCCACAATCACAAAAGAGGAAGTACCAATCAAGTCCTCAGTCTTTATACTTTTCTCTACATGATTACACTTCCTGCCCACATGATTATGCAAGAGAGGAAGCCAGTTGGCTTTTGGGAAATGTATTTTGAAAGAGCCCTAAATGTCCACAGGAAGTTTAGATCTGGGACCTCAAAATTAGTTCAAGCACTACCAAATTTCCAATCTCTCTCTCTCTCTCTCTCTCTCTCTCTCTCTCTCTCTCTCTCTC
>NW_025398319.1:0-1337 GCF_016433145.1 Gracilinanus agilis | reverse complement strand
GCTGTTTACCTGGACCAAGCAGGACCAGGCACTGGGGAGGGAATGAGGAGTGCAGACCTGGGGGTACAAATGATGGGGAGTCTTCGAACACGGCTTGGGGTGAGGGGTGGGACGGGGATCCCCGAGAAGCTGGTGGCTACTGCTTACTCAGATATCCCTTGCACAAGAAAAGGCAGCTTCTGGCCATTGTTATGGACCGTATTTGGATGAAGTGGGGGAGATTTAACCCTTTCCTGTGGGTTCATTTAGCAAGGAGGGAGGGAACCTTTATACAGTGCCGAATCGATGCCAATAACGTTAAGTACCTTACAAATATCTCATTTGATCCTCCCAATGACCCTGTGAAATCCCCCCCCCCCCCATTTTTAGCGTTGAGGGAACAGGAGCAGGCAGGTTGAGCCATTTACCCAGGGCCCCTGCTGTAGTGTCTTCCTGATTTCAGACCCAACACTCCATCCATCCTCTGCTGGGCAGGGCAACCTCCAAGGTCCTCACAACACTGAGTCTAGAGCAGCACGCTAAAAAACCTGGATTTCTCTTTCAGATGAACTGCTACCTCACCATGATCTCTCCATTTTGTATTTGTGATACTGGGCTTGTGGCATGAACTTGGGTGCTTGTAAAACTTCATATTTGAATCTGAATTTCATGTTATTTGAGTTATTCCAGAACTTTTAGTCCTGAGGAAGAAGACACTTGTCAGTGGAAGATGGGAAACAATGTCTCAAAGTTGGCTCTCTGGGGGTGAAATGTATGCATGTGTGTGTGCATATGCACAAGTTTATTGTCGATTTTGTTGACATAAAGGATGGATAGGACAGTTCACAAATATCAAATACACAATACTCTTTATTGTAAATTCCAAATAACCAGTTGATTCTCACAGAATATTCTTGTTGATTTTTGCCAAACTCTTGTATCCATAGCAAATGTACAGTTGCAATTCAACTGTGGTTTGATAAATGGAATTGCTTCTCAATTTGCCATCTCTTTCTTTCCTCAACAAATTTACTGTCCTTAAATCTGATAAATGGGGGCAGCAAAGTGGCCCAGTGGATTGAGAATCAAGCCTGCAGTCAGGAGTTCAAATTTGACCTCAGACACTTCCTAGCTTTGTGACCCTGGGCAAGTCACTTAAATCCCATTGCCTAGCCCTTACCTCTCTTCTGCCTTAGAATTGATAATTAGTATTGTGCCAGTTACTTTTTTTAGCATTTTGTATATTTTCAGATCATGGAACATTGATCCTATATTACTGTCTATGAAATCTTCCAAATCATTCACATCAATTTCACATTTTAATCTTTCACTTAAATGATAAATATATATATGTATAT
>NW_025398318.1:0-4713 GCF_016433145.1 Gracilinanus agilis | reverse complement strand
TTTCTTTCTTTCTTTCTTTCTTTCTTTCTTTCTTTCTTTCTTTCTTTCTTTCTTTTTTCCTTCCTTCCTTTCTATCTTTCTATCTTTCTATCTTTCTTTTGATTAGGATTAAACAGGGGTTAAGATTTCTGAATGAAATAGATGTGCTGATAGTAGGAAGATGTCAGAATTCCCCAAACCAATTTTCATTCTTTGCCAAGAATAGTCTTTAGAAAAAAAATAAATAAATAAGCATAATAGAAATTTACATCTCAAAAATACATACATATATAGTAAGATATTTAGACACTGCCCTTAGTGAGTTCAAGTCACCAAGAGCAGATGGACCACATCCTTGAGTACTGAAAAAATTAGCAGATTGATTAACCATTGCCAGTGATCCTTGAAAAACTATGGAGGATGGGAAATGTGCCATGGGACTTGATAAAGGCAAATGTCTTGATTTTCAAAGTGGAGAAGGGAGCTGAATCTAAAACAGTAGACCCTAAGAGCTTGAATCCTGGCAAATTATAGGCCTATGGACTTTGTTTATAAAATTCTGCAACATTGAGTTCAAGAGTTCTTAATTATCTCATTTTAATTGTTTTCTTTTGTAATCTATGTTTTTAAAATATTATTCTGAAAGAGGTACATATATTTCACAAGACAGTTACAGGGGTCCATGACACAAGAAGACCCTAGTCTAGGTTATTGAAGGAATGATTTGTGAAAATTTATAAAAGGATCACAGAATCACAAATACTTAGAATGCCTTTATAACATTGCTAATGCCAGAATAACTTTATTTCCTTTTTCTATTGATTTACTCTAATGATAGATCTGGAAAATATTTTTGATATAGCCTATATATATTTTAGTAGAACATTTGATAGAATCCTTTATTTTATTGTTGTGGACAAGATGGAGAGATCTTGGATGACCAAATACATTAATGGCTTGATGTTAACATGGAAGGAAGTCTCCTTTGGAGTGCCCTGGGATCTGTTATTGGCCCTTTGCTATTTAACATTTTTATCAGGCCTTGTATAAAGACATAAAGGGCATACTTATCCAATTTATGAATCACACAGAACTAGCAGACATAGTTAACAGCCTAGATGACAACAGGATAAAATAATATTCTGGCAGGTTAGAACATAATGTCAATTCTAAACAAATTAAATTATTTTTTACATTTCTTTTAATTTTTCCAGATTAAATGCTGATATAATTTTCAAAAATCATTTTCTGACATTTTGTGATCCATATTCTCTCCTTCCCTGCTATTTATCCTCCCAAAGATTAGGTAATACTATATAGGTTTTACATGTGTTGTCATACATATTTCCATGTTTGTCTTGATGTGAAAGAAGTCACATATGCAAGAGAAAAATTAATGGAGGAAATAAAATGAGAAATGATATGCTTTACAACAAACTGGGAAAATTTTTTATAACAAAAATCTCCAAGAAAAGTCTCATTTCTCAAATTCAGAAGGAGCTAAGTCAATTGTACAAAAAAAAATCAAGCCATTTGCCAGTTGACAAATGGTCAAATGACATAAATAGGCAGTTTTCAGACAAAGAAATCAAAATTATCAATAAGCACATGAAAACGGTTTTTAAATCTCTCGTAATTAGAGAAATGCAAATCAAAACAATGCTGAGGTACCACCTCAAACCTAGTAGATTGGCTAATATGACAGTAAGGGAAAATAATCAATATTGGAGGGGATGTGGCAAAATTGGGACACTAATGCATTGCTGGTAGAGTTGTGAATTAATTCAGCCATTCTGGGAGGCAATTTGAATTATGCACAAAGGGCTTTAAAAGAATGCATACCCTTTGATCCAACTAATACCATTGCTGGGTTTGTACTCCAAAGAGATAATAAGGAAAAATACTTGTACAAAAATATTTATATCCACACTCTTTGTGGTGGCAAAAAAATGGCAAATGAGAGGATGTCCCATGACTGGGGAATGGCTGAACAAATTGTGGTATATAATGGTGATAGAATAATATTATGCTATAAGTATTGGTGATCTGGAGGCTTTCCATATTAACTGGGAGAACCTCAGTGAACTGATGCAGAGTGAAATGAGCAAAACCAGAAGAACATTGTATACGGAAAATAAAACATTATGGGATGATTCAATGTAATGGACTTTGCTACTAGGAGCAACAAGCCAGGAAACTCCTGAAGGACTTATGGGAAAGAATGCTAACCACATTGTGAGAAAGAATTATGGGAGTAGAAATGCAAAAGCAAAACATATGACATCATTTATCACATGTATATATGGGTATGTGATTTGGGGTTTAGGTTTTTAAAAAAAATCACCCTGTAGCAAAAATAAATAATATTATGAAAATGGGTATCAAGTAACAACATTTGTACAACTCAGTGGAATTGCTTGTCAGCTCTGGGAGGGGAAGGGAAAAGGGGAAGGAAAGGAAATGGATCATGTAAACATGAAAAAAATTTTAGTAAATAAAAATAAATGTTAAAATCTGACAAAGCATAAAAAAGAATGACATGCTTTAATTTGTATTCTGATTCTTTCAGTTCCTTCTTTGGAGGTGGATAGTCTTTTCTTTGTCATCAATCCATTGGACTTGTCCTGGATCATTGCATTGCTGATAATGGTTAAGTCATTCCCAGTTGCTCATCAAACATCTTTGTTGTTAATGTGTACAGTTGCTCATCATACATTGTTGTTAATGTGTACATAAACAAGATAAATGTAAAGATACATTTGAGCTCCTAAAAGTAAACTTTTGTACAAACACAATATTAGGGACATGTGGTGAGTTAAAAGACTTGGGAGGAGGTGCTTTAGTGGACTCTTTAGGACTTCTAGTTCAGTATGAGTTCACAATGTGATAGGTTAGTGTAACATGGAAGTGACAGGGTGGAATTCCTGCAAGAAACAGGGTCAAACCTCAACCCAGAATTCTAGGGGGCCCCCCTAGAGAACTCTGGGTGAGGGGGCAGTTTAAGGCAGTTTGAGGGCAGTTTGTTCTGGGGGTTGGAAGTGAGCAGATCATCCTGCTTGCTGATCCCAGTTCTTGATTGCTTTGGAGGTCTTTTGGCTTAAAATCTGGACAAAGCCATTTTGGTTCTCCCTGAAGCTAGCCAGTTTAGCTGAACTAGACCTTTCCAGCAACAGCACAATTGTTATTTAGTTATTTAGATACTAGAAGAGATTAATTATAGGCTAGCCATAAAAGCTACCTCTCCCTCCTGGGGAGGGAGGGGATATTTCTACCTAACAGTTTAGGGCTCCCTGATCTTATTCTACCTTTGACAAAGACCTCCCTTCCTTTCCTTCCTCATGTATCAGTAAACCTTCATCTTTTGGGAACTGTGTCTGGCTATTATTTTGGGAATACTCACAACCTCCTTCAGCTTAGTTCCTTCAGCTGTGTGGCCCATACAAGTCAGATCTGCCTTTCTGTCCCTGTTAATTACATGACATCAAGCTTCTCCTATTATCCCTTAGTCAAACCTGTGGGGAAATAAGTTGAGAAAATCAACATCTTTAGGAGTTTAGCCTTACCAAGCATTGCCAGAAGATATCAGATCAACCACCATTGCCAACTGATTTCTAACTGCTTGGTGAGAGAGGGGAGAGCAAAAGGAATACTCAGCCAGTTGTGCCTCTCCCTTCTCACTCAAGTCTGTCAGGGGGGAGTAGTGAGTCCAGCAGGGTATTGATCACTGGCATATATTCAGCTTCCCACAAGAACACTGTTTCAACAAATATAACAATTAGCCCCAAAAGATTAATGTATCTTAGACTATATTAGGGAGGCAAAACAGTAAAATCTAGGAAAATAATCATGCTATTGTACTCTTTCCTGTTTAGATCACATCTAGGGGTTCCGGGAGCTACGTTTTAGGAAAGAAACTGAGAAGCTGAAAATTATTCAGAAGGGAGGCAATTGGATGGTAAAAATCTCAAGATCATGGTAAGATTTACTGAAAAAATTAGAGATGTGTAATGTAGAGAAGAGAATACTTAGGGGAATATAATAGTGATCTTCAAGTAACTGAAGAATAGTTATGTATAATAGGGATTAGAACTTGTTCTGCTTGGTTTTCAAGGACAGAATTTGGAGCAAAGGAGTAGAAAATGAAAAGAGAGATTTAGATTTGAAATAGGGGGAAATTTCCTAATAATTTGAACTATCTGGAATGGGCTGCCTAGGAGGCTGTAGATTTTTCATTCAGAAGTTTTCAAGTGGTGATTGGATGAACACTTGCCAGATATGTTAAGAATGAATTATTTTTCAGGAATGGATAGAACTAGATAGCTACCAAGGCTCCTTGAAGCACTGAAATTGTGTATGTGCAATGAAGATTGCATTCCAGAGAATATACATAGAATTGCTGTGCCTACTTTCACATTACCATATTTGTAGGCAAAGTACCCAGGTTCACTGGAACTGAGATCATGGAATCAGATGGAAAGAGCAGTTCTATGTATGCTCCTTTGGGTGCAACCACCATTATATATAAAACAATTATCATCTTTCAAATGACTTTACTATAGAGTACATACTTTATTTTTCTGTTGTGTCCTGCAATTGCCTAACTTTTATGTTCCATTTCTTTTTTTTTTTTTTTTTTTTTTATTTTTTTTATTTTTTTTATTTTTTTTAACATTTATTAATATTCATTTTTAACATGGTTACATGATTCATGCTCCCCTTTCCCCTTCAACCCCC
>NW_025398317.1:0-2754 GCF_016433145.1 Gracilinanus agilis | reverse complement strand
AAAAAAAAAAAAAGCAATTAAGTAGGGGCAGCTCAGTGGCATGGTTGATAGAGTGATGGGCTTGGAATCAGGAAGACCAGAATTCAAACCCAGCCCCACTCACTTATTAGCTGTGGATCCTGGGCAAGTCACTTAACTCTGTTTGCCTCAACAACAACAAAAATTAAAGTAATAAAGTACAATTCTAATTAGCTACTTAAAAAGAAGTTCTTAATTCAGTTCTAGAAAACCCAAATACTAAAGAAAATATAGGCTGATAGTTCTGGTTTGGTTTATCCTATCACTTTAATTAGTTGCCCAATTGTAACTTTATATAAAGAGTTCTTTATTTTGGAACTTGATGTAACACAGCAAAACCAGTTGGGATCAAGGAAGGAATAATAGTGTCCTACATATTTCTTCACTGCTCTCTCTTGATCTTTTACGATTTAACTCATAGGACATTTTTTTTGGTCCAGATTTTATACACATTCTCTTTTTCACACACACACACACATGCACACACACACACGAATTAATCAAAACTTTTTAGATCTTTCTTAATAAGAATGCTTACTTTCTTCCTTTAAAAAATTTTTTTTAAAATTTAGAATGTTTTTTCCATGGTTCCATGATTCATGATTCCCGCCACCTACCCACCTTTCCTCCCCCGTCCCAGAGCTGACAAGCAGTTCCACTGGGTTATATATGTATCATTGTTTAAAACCTATTCCATGTTATTCATATTTGCAATAGAGTGATCTTTTAACATCAAAACCCTAATCATATCCCTATCAAACTATGTGATAGATCCTATGTTTTTCTTCTGCATTTCTGTTTCAACAGTTCTTTCTCATAAGTTCCTCTGGATTGTCCTGTGCCGTTGCATTGCTGCTAATACAGAAGTCCATTACATTTGATTGTACCAGTGTCTCAGTTTCTGTGTACAATGTTCTCCTGGTTCTGCTCCTTTCGCCCCGTATCAATTCCTGGAGGTCATTCCTGTTCATGTGGAATTCCTCCAGTTCATTAAAGAATGTTTACTTTCAAAGATAACTGCCAGTCCAGAGGAAAGAGGACTAGTTCAAATTTAATTTGTAATTAATGTGAATTTTCCCATGAGACAAATATTTGGGGACTATAATTCAAAAAGTTCATAAATGTGCTGAAGTCTCTGTTTTGCAAACAGGCTGTTTGTCAAGTGAATTAGCCACAAGAGCTAACAACAAGAGAAAGATGAAGTTCTCTCTATTCATAAGTATAGAGAACAAGAATAATAATCCATGGAACTGGCAAAAGCAATGCTTTGTCTCTATTTCTGCCAAATATTAGCTTCATGTGAACAATGTGAAAGTAAGTCACCTACAGTCAGAAGGTGAAGGAGATATGAAAACAACTCTGTCATCACAAGCTCATCAGGCAGAATGAAGTATCCCTAAAATAATGGAAGAGGTATTTCAAAAAGAAAATGAAAAAGGAGAGAACAATCATTACTAAATTAGGAGGTTGGATGGTAAGAGAATAAAGATGCAGAGAAAAAGGGAATGACCACTAAACACCTAAGGTTTTATAATAGGTATGAGATACCTCACAGAGAAAGTAGAACTGGACACTGTAAAAACTTGTAATCCAAGAAGAGAGGGAATCAATTTCTGTTCAGTGGAATTAAAATGGGGGTAGTTAATGACTTCTTGCTAAGAGTTACAGTGTGGTACCCATATGCCAATAACATTAATAACAGAAAGATAAGCTATTACAACATCAAGGTGGCACAGTGAATAGAGTGTCAAGCTCAGAATCAGGAAGACCTCACTTCAAATCTAGCCTCAGATACTTACTAGCTATGTGACCCTGAGCAAGTCACTTAACCCTCTTTGCCTTGGTTTCCACATCTGTCAAATGAGCTGAAGAAGGAAATAGAAAACCACTCCAGTATCTTTGCCAAGAAAACCCCAAATGGAGTCATGAAGAGTTGGACATGATGGAAAAACAACAAAAATACTGTTTCCAATGGGATAATATTTGCCAAACCTGATAATCAATACCCTTTCTAGGGATTCAATTGGGACCAAATAATATCACTAAAAGGAACCTAGGAAGCACATATACACTAGAGTACATCCTCTGCCAAAGTGAAGTAGATAATAAATTCTTAATTTGCTTTAATGATGACCTCATTCTTCAAAATATGAGGAAATGGTAAGAGCTATTCTTGACCTGATTTTGACCAATAAGGAGGAAGTAGTTGAATCTGAAATGATGGTAATATTGAGATATAGCTGAACTTTACCTTTGAGTTCAGGATAAAGACAGGAAAATCAGAGAGCCTAAATGCCCTAGATTTTTAGAAAATGGATTTCAAAGAATTCAGAGAAAGGACAGGTATGAATTTATGTCATAAAAAGTTGACAAATAGGGTAAAGAGTAAAATTCTTAAGATACAAATGCAAAGGATTTCAATAAGATAAACAAAGGATATAAACAAAAGAAATCCACAAGATTTACAACCATCATCAATCATGTAAAAATATTCTAAAAACTATTAAGAGAAATGTAAATTATGGGGGCAGATGGGTGGCTCAATGAATTGAGAGCCAGGCCTAGAGACCGGAGGTCCTAGGTTCAGATCAGGCCTCAGACACTTCCCATCTATGTGACCCTGGGCAAATCACTTAACCCCCATTGCCCACCCTTACCACTCTTCTGCCTTGGAACCAATACACAGTATTGATTCTAAGATTGAAGGTTTTTGAGAGAGAGAGAGAGAGAAAGAGA
>NW_025398316.1:0-8182 GCF_016433145.1 Gracilinanus agilis | reverse complement strand
TATTATAAGTATATATAAATATGTAATATATGAAAATTATATAAAATATAAAATATACTTTTTATTTATATTTAATAAATGTGTGTTAGCTGATTAACTAACATATTCCTTAAAAGTATGTCCACAGGAGTGTTCCCTGGTCACTGGAGTTCATAAAAGAGGTCTCTCTTCATGCATGCCCCTTAGCCATATATCGCCTCTATATATATTCATGTATGTGTGCATTTATATATGTGTGTGTGTGTATTCCATATAGAGGCAGCTAGATGTGTCAGTGGATAATGCACTGGGCTTGCAATCAGGAAGACTCAACTTCCCATTCATCCTAAGGCACTTACTCGGCTGGGCAAGTCACTTAGATGTCCCTAACCTTGGTTTCTTCATTTGGAAAATAGGGTTAATAATAGCACCTGTTTCCCAGGGTTGCTGTGAGGATAAACTGAGATAATAGTTGTAGGCCACTTTATAAATCTAAAGGCACTAAATAAATGCTAGCTATTATGATGTATTTCCTTTCTGTATGATAATTGAACCCTATGTGTATAGAAGGGCAATGTGTGTACTGGGGCATCTTTCCTATTTCTTTACCTGTTTTTCTATTTGGTTGTATATTTTAATCTGAACTAACATGTCCTCTCACTGGCTGCAAAGAAGTGAGCCCATTTATTGCAGTTTAAGAAAGACAGTTTTGAGTGGATATTGATCCACAAAATAATTTTCTGGGGATCCAGGTGGGAGAAGCAGTGCTATAGCTGCAACAAAAGCAAAGTGGTTTGCATACTTTAAAGTGCCATATAAATGACAGTTATTATTTATTACTTCTTATCATGGAGTGTCCAAGATATACATAGCACTCCTCCTTATGGAACATTCCGTGTCAACTGAGTTAAATCACGTTATATTATGATTTCATGTGATTAAATGGTAAGTTAGTGATATAGATAACCAGTCCATTAGGTTTTCATAAGAAGAAACCATTATGGTGAGTCCCTGGAAAATCCAGGAAAATCATCACAAAGGAAGTCGGACTTGAGTTGAACTTTATAGGATGGGTAGATTTATCATAATTCTTATATCCATTTCTCAACGAGAAAAATGAACTTAAGATAAGTTAAAGGTTTACCTGGAGTTATACACTGAAGTATCAGATCTAGAACTCATGTCCAGGTCAGGATGGAGGGAGAAGAGTGGAAAGGGAAGAGCAAATGGTAGGATATTATGTTATGAGCTACATTTTGAGGGAGGACAGGGGAGGAGATGATGAAGGGTGTTTATGGTGTGTTTAAGCAGTAGTCAGTATTTGGCAAAGACTTCTCAAGCCTTTTTACCCTCAAAAAGAAAAAAAGGCAACTATAAAAGATTAAATTTAAAGCCTAAGGTCTACCTACTTGCATTGCCTCCACATAAATATTGTGGGTAGTTAGCAAAAAAAGTGGAAGTTATGAAGGATATGTGAGACCATCATATTTTTTAAAATATATAGTGCAATTCAAAACTTCCTCTAAGTTGGAGGCTCCTCCTGATTTTTAGAATAGCTATTTTCTATGATTTTATTCCAAGTCATGATTCTGGCAGCATTTTGCTGCTACTGACTCACTTAGGAATTTATTTCAATTGTTTCATTGCTTTAACCTTAGTACATCTTTGTTGTTGGGGCTGTTGTTTCCCTTCTATCCCTCCCCACTTTAGTCTCTGAGGATGTTCTGGGGACCTGGATTTATCATCTGAAGTCATTTATCCTAATATCTTACCCTGCCTCTCAACAGGTTATCCACTGCCAAGGGCTCTCCTTTCTGACCTCCAAGCCAATAATAGCCTCTGGCATTGTTTCAAGTGGTACAAAGCCAGGGTAGGAGACAAGGAGAGTTTAGAGACTTGGTCACCCCATATGTTTACTTCCTAGAGAGGGGACCAAAAGTAGTCCCCACCATAAAGCAGTGGCAAAAGCTTGGTCTTGGATCATATAGAAGGAAGTTTCTAATTTTGCTTGTGACATTTAGAGCCTCTGTGATCTGGGGCAAATTACACAATTTATTATCCTTTGTTCTGGAATGTTCCCTGAGATGCTATACTGGGTCCCCCAAAATCCTGATATTTGGTGGTACATTTTTAAAGTTTATATTTTAATATCTATTTTTAAAATTAAGTTTACATCCTAATGTAAAATTAAAGAAAAAAGTACTTAGGTTGTTGTTTTTTTAGTTTGACAAATAATTGATGACAGTCGACTTTGAAAAATGTTTTTAAAAAATCCATGTTCATTCTCTAATTATGTGTGTTTCTCATATCATTTTCTCTGGACTTCAGTGTCATCAGCTATGAAGTGAGAAGGTTGTACATGATATCCTACAAGATTTTTTTCATCTCAAAAGAAATAATCCTATTGTCTCAGAGACTCGGTTTCCTCTACTACAAAGTTGGCATAATAAAAAGATAAAAGATTATATTTTGAGAACTTTGATGACATGTAGGATCACATTAAACAGGATCAAATTAGGAGTTTTAAGATAATGGAAATACTGTTCACTTTACTTGTATTTTTTTATTTTCCTGTCACTGGGAAAGGGGAAATGTTTAGTTGGTTAAGTAATCACATTAATAATGTGGTCAGAACACCAAAATCTATTATGTAATTGGTCAATGCTCTCATCGTCTAGTGAGCCTGACATTGTGAAATAAGATAATGAACATGAACCAGCTGACACAGGTGGGCAGATTCTATGTGGGATCAAAGGGGTACAACTCAGTCAAGGGACTATCCTTGAATGGACAGTAGCCATTCTTTCTTGGGGCCATAAAGGTGTTGGATGGGAAGTTATGGAATTCTTTGAGTGGAGAGGGCCATGGTTTAAGCAATCTGGGAAACCTTAATTAGGGAACTAGCTTACTTAGTTCTGGGCCACCTAATCTAACACTAGGTAGGTTTCTTTTCACGGATAGTAGGCTTTCTCTCCACCAACATACTTTATGACCTTCTTATAACTTCTTAGACGTCCTTTGAACATGCAGCAGCAATAAATCAATCACTGTGATGTCAGCCTGGTCATGAGTCTTGAAATTAGCTGAGCTGATCCTAAGAAAACAAACAAACAACAAACACAAAAAACCTCCAATCATTGGATCAACATTTGAAGCCTTTTTCATAGGTAGAGCTACAAGAGCTTTTGCACTATTGACATAGGCTTTGAGAACTCATATTTACAACTTTACTGAAATGAGTTACCAGAGTAGGAAGAAGCAGGACACAAAAGGAGAACTAAAACTGGAGTTAAAGAATCTTGATTCCGTTTTGCCTTTACTTCTTCCTGTAGGACCCTGGAAAAATCATCTAATCTCATTTAGCCTTAGTTTTTTCATCTGTAAAATGAGCAGGTTGGACTAACTCTCACCCAAGGGCCTTTACAGATGTAAATTTGTAAGTCAAAGACTTTCCTCAATAAGAGCAACAACAAGTAGCTTTTATATAAATAACACTTTAAGATTTACAAAGTATTTTCCATAAATTTTCCCATTTGATCAATACAACTCCTTTTTTTAAATAACATTTGATTTTTTTCCTATTACATGTACAAAACAATTTTTAACATTCATTTTTTAAAATTTTGAATTCCAGGGGGCAGCTGAGTAGCTCAGTAGATTGAGAGCGAGACTAGAGATGGGACATCCTAGGTTCAAATCCAGCTTCAGACTCTTCCTAGCTGTGTGATCCTGGGCAAGTCACTTAATACCCATCACCTAGCCCTTACCACTCTTCTGACTTGGAACCAATACATAGTATTGATTCTAAGGTGGAAAGTAAGGGTTTAAAAAAATCGAATTCCAAATTCTCTCCCTCAATCCTCTCCTACCTCCTACCCTGAGAGAGTAAGCAATCTGATACAGATTTTTACATGTTTGATCATGTAAAATACTTTTCCATATTAGTCATTTGTGGAAGAGATCTTAAACAAAAAAAAAAGAGAAAAAAATAATATAAAATATCTTAGTCTGCATTCAGACTATCGGTTCTTTCTCTAGAGGTGGGTGGTATTCTTCATCATGAATCTTTGGGATTGTCTTAGATCACTTTCTTGCTGAGAATAGCTAATTATTACTATAAATAATAATAATTACTCTGTGACAATAACTCTTTTAGATAGAGGGTACTTTTATCCTCATTTTACAGATGAAACTAAAGATGAAAGAATGAAGATTTTCACCCAGGGTCACAGAGTTAGTAAGCTTCTGAGACAGGATTTTAACTCAGACCTTCCTTATTTCAAGTGCAACACTATATTTGAAGAATATCATCTTTTTAAAAAACATTATCTTTTAAAATCTATTGGTAATCGCATATAATATAAGATTATTGATAATGTCTTGTAAGATACTTCATTTTCTTTCTAAATTCTTGTTAAGCAAATTTAAAGATTTTTATTTCAATAATCTAATTTGTTCCATTATTCTTCTTATATCTTCTTATTTTAATTAATTCCTTATAATTGCTAAATATACTGGATATTCTGACGGGCACATTTTTAAGACCCTAAAGCATAATTAAGTCCTGATGAAATCCTTGAAGTACTAAAGGAAGAAGAGATAAAAGAAATCTACCTAGCCTCAGACAATGGCCCTAAAGTGAACTATTCTATTCTTCTGTATGATAGAAATCATGCCATTTCATCTATATGCCTATCACTTTTCAACCATCTTAGCACCATCATCCATGGTCCTTTGGGTTACTTGCAATTTTGACTGCACAAATTATGATTCTCCAAGATTCACAGTGGCACAGCATCACTATATTAGTGTTTCGAAGATGAATATGTTTCAGAGATCATTTCTATAAATAGTTCTAATTATCATACTTTATATTTTTTCTGAATTTATACGTTATGTAATTTACTTGTAATTTTTGGAGGGGAGGGGGTTTGCATTTGTAGCTTAATTGAGGTAGAGAACCTTTGGTATAAGAACCCTCCCCATTAAAGCAGATCGGTTATTCAGCTAAAACTTTTCATCTTCAGGACTTCCCTGAGAGTTTAGAGAATTTCCTCATGTCTGTACATCTAATATTGTACACATAAAAGATCTTGACTCCAATATCATGTCTCCATGTTGCCTAGTGAAAGACAGCAATATGGCTCTAAGTAGATAGATGGCAGCTAGATGGTGGATTGGAAAAATTATTGGACTTGGTGTCCAAAGACCTGAGTTTGAATCTTGTCTCAAACTCTAACTATCTTTGTGACTCCTCAGTTTCCTCTTCTTTTAAATGGGAATAATTATAGAACCTACTTTACAGGGTTGTTGTGAAGATTAAATAAGATAATATGAAGGGCTTTAGCTATTGTTACCAGAGTGGAGATAAGAGAGGCTTGGGTTAGTATCCTGCCTGCAATGCTTACTTAGATTTATAATTATTGGCTATTTACTTAGCTTTCAAAGACCCAGTTTCCTCATCTATAAAATGGGTATAATCATAACATAAATGAGACAATGTATGCAGAGTGTTTGACAAACCTGGAAGAACTAAGATCATATAGCTAAAAAACATATTCTTGTGGTATAAAATGCTTAACAAAAAATAGAGGATGAAAAGTAAACAAGGTTCTAAATCCAGGTAGGAACTTGCAATGACAGAGAAAGCTGGGGGGGAGACCATTTAGATTTAATGATGGTAAATCTGTGAATTCAGGTAATCAAGCTTGCTCGATCAAATAACACTTATTAAGTTCCTGCTATGTGCCAACCGTTGGAGAAACAAAGACAAGGAAAAGACAATCCCTGCTTTTGAAGAGCTCACACTCTAATGATGGAGACAACATGAAACCATCATGTACAAACCATCTTTGTGCAAGATCCAAGTGAAATAACCAACAAAATTAAATCACTGGAATTTAGAGAGATTGAGAAAGACTACATTTAAAAGGTAGGAATTTAGTTGGGATTTAAAAGAAGACTTGAAGGCATAGATGAAGAGGAAGGACATTCCAGGAATGGAAGAATGCCAGAGAAAATGCTTATTTGGAAGGGGAATATATTAGGCAAAAATCTATAAGGAGGTCAGTGTCACTAGATGAAAGAGTACAGGTGGAGAGCTAGAAAGAATTTCAAAGGTCCTTTAATTCAAAACTATCATATTAGCATTAAGGAGTCTGAGACCCAAGAAGGGCCAATAGTAGTGAAACTGGGGATTCAAGCTTAGATCTTCTGAATACAAATATAGTACTCTCTCTAGGATACCAGAAGAAGTCATCTGTATTTAATCCTCCCAATTTAAAGAGAAAGGAAGATAATGAGCTAAGAATCAAAGACAATGGTCATTTTAGGTCTGGAACTAGAATCCAAAACTCCTAACTCCTAACTGGTGTTCATTCCAACTAGTTCTTTTTTTTTCAACCAGAAGATATTATCCTTTACTAAACACAATTCCTTTTTTACTAAATTACTATATTGAGTCATTATAGACATAGATTACCTAGCTTTTGTTTGTAATATGCACATATTACAAATATACAAATACATTCAATATTCTTGAACTGCTACAAATTTCCAGACACAAGGCAAAATATGGTGAAGGAGTTGAAACTACATTTCTGTTTTCAGAAACATACTTATAATCACTCATTCGAATTTGTTTTCATTCTTGCTACCTGTGGATGGAGTAGTCGGTAGGCCACTGGACCTATGAGACAGGAAGGTGCAAGTTCAAATCTTGTCTCAGATTCTTTACAGCTTCATGACCCTGGACAAGTCTTTTAAACTCTGGGTGGCTCGACTTTCTTATCTAAAAAATAAGGAAGTTAGCCTCTGAGGTGCCTTCTAGCTCTAAAATCTAAGTTTCTATGAATGATTTTTTATCCTAGGAAATGAAATAATGAAAGTTGGTGCCATGGTCTAAAAGGATAGTGGAAATTTTTCAAGACAAAAAATGGCTCAAGAAAGTCATTTCCCCTTTCAAAATGTCATATTTAAGGGTAAAGCCATCAATGTCATCATTATTATTTGATCTAATTATATAAATGTTAGCCATAGCAATAAGATAAGAAAAAGAAAGTGAGGGAATTAGCACAGGCTAAGAAGAAATAAAATCATGACATTTTGCAGATGATGTGGAGAATCACTTAAGAAAAACTAGAGATACAATTAAAATTAATGCAACACTGAATAATTTTAATAAGTAGCATGATACAAAATAATTACACATAAATCATTAGCCTTTGAATACTTCCAACAAAACCCAGTAGGAAGATATTGAAAAAGAAACTTCTTTCAAAATAACTACAGAATGTATAAAATACCTACAGGTCTAGACAATATTTAACACATAGGAAAATACCACTTCAAAATAATTCATTGAAATGGAGGAAGACAAATAAGTAGAAAATATTAATTGCTAATGGTTGCATCATGCTAATATAATTAAATGTCAAAACTGTCTAAATCAATATACAGATTGATTGCTGTGCCATTCAAATTAAAAAGAATTTCTTTATTGAATGAGAAAAATAATAAATTCATCTAGAAGAACAAAAGGTCAAGAATCTCAAGAGAAATAATGAAAACCATGTAAGAAATTAAGGGGCCTTATTACACCAAATCGCTAATACCACTATAAAGCAGCAATCAACAAGATTACTTGGTACTACTTTAAAAAAACAGAAAAAGATTATCAATGGGAAAGAAAGAAAACAAGATTCAGTAGCAATTTAATATAGAAGCATAATATACATTAAGGACACATTTCTATGGTTAAGATTAACTCTTCAACAAAAATTGCTGGGGAAATTGGAAAACAATCTGGCAAAATACAGGTTTAGAGCAATGGTGTCAAATTCAGATAGAAAGGGGGAAGAGGCAAATATCAATAAATAAAGATCTCTTTGAGCCTTTTAAAGGTTCTTTCTTTCAAAGGTTCAGATTCTTTCCCAGAAATATGCTAGATGGGGCACCTAGAAACACAGTAGATAGAGGGCAGCCCTAGGGTCAGGGGGACATGGGGTTATCTGACCTCAGTTACTTAATAGCCATGTGACCCTGCACAAGTCACTTCACTCTGATTGCCTAGCCCTTAATGCTCTTCTGTCTTAGAACTGATAGTATGACAGAAGATAAGGAAGGAAAAGAAAGGAAAAGAAAAGAAAAGAAGAGAAAAGAAAAGAAAAGAAAAGAAAAGAAAAGAAAAGAAAAGAAAAGAAAA
>NW_025398315.1:0-3143 GCF_016433145.1 Gracilinanus agilis | reverse complement strand
GACTTCAGTGTTCAGTTATAGTCTCTCTTACATCCCAGAGAGTGTTCTCAATTCAGATCTGAAGATGTAGATAATCTAAAACGTAAGATCCCAAATTTCCACGATGACTCCGGGAAATTTGTGAAGATCTTCAAAGCTTTTGTAAAACAACACAATCCAGACTTTGAAGACTGCTGGTACGTGTTAGGGGAGATCTTATCACATCATGACAGAACAAAGTTTGTAGAGGAGACACGAAACACGGAGGGAATGACACCATGGCCTGTAGATTGGGAGGAACTGGACCTGAATTCAGTTCCTACCTATAGAATGTTGAAATAAGCGCATAAATCTCTGATTCAGGTTCTAGAGAAGCATGCTAAGCGTCCAAAATCATAGAGCTGATATCACTGCGAAGTATGCAGCTCAGAATGCTCCAATCTATGTGATGAATTTAACATCTATTGATTCTGATGATCTAGAGAAAGCTTATGTAGACTCAGATATTGAGAAATGGAAGGATAAATTTGGAGCTAGGAAAGAACATGGGATATGGGATACAGGAAGACCATTGTTACCAAAAGATTTGTATATCTATTTGTGTCAAGCCATCCACACAAAAGGTCATTTTGGTACACAAGCTGTTGTGGATTCCATCAAGAGACAATGGGTTGCTCCTGGAATAAGTACTGTTGCCAATAAGGTCTGTAATAGCTGTCCAGTCTGCCAAAAGTCCAATCAAAGTGCATTCAGAAAGAAAGGTTTGGGTGGTAGACCTTTAGCATATTGTCCATTTGAGAGTTTACAGATTGATTATATCTGTATGCCTAAAGCTGGAAGATACAAGTATTGTCTTGTGATAGTCGATAGACTAACTAAATGGCCTGAAGCTTTTCCATCAAATACAAATACAGCTAGTTTTGTGGTGAAAGTGTTACTGAAAGAAATTGTGTCTAGATTTGGTGTACCTTTAACCATAGCTTCGGATAAGGGATCTCATTTCACTCAGGATATCCTTAGAAGAGTCTATGAGAATCTAGGAATAACACCTAAATATCATGTTCCATACTATCCGCAAAGTTCAGGTCAGGTGCAGCGTATGAATAGGGAACTCAAGACTATGGTTGGGAAACTCTGTGCTGAAACTCATCTCAAATGGCCAGAGATTCTTCCCATAGCTTTGTTTTACCTATGTACAAGACCAAGAGCGGATCTACATATATCATCATATGAGATGCTCTTTGGACATGCTCCACTACAAGCAAAAACTTGTAAGGCTGTTTATGCATCACTCTTAGGAGGTGATTGTCAAATTGCTTCATATTTAAGTGCTTTACAGCAGAGGCTAAGAGAATTACAAGATATGGGAGTATTAATTCAATCTGGTCCATTGGATTATTCTCTTCATAATTTTCAACCAGGTGATATGGTCTATGTGAAAAATTTTGCCAAAACATCGGCAACAGAACAAAATTGGGTAGGTCCTTATACATTTGTATTAGTTTCACCATCTTCTGTAAAAGTTTTAGGTAGAGATTCGTGGTATCATTGTTCTCACATTAAATTAGCACATGGAATAGATAATGAAACTGTAGAAATTGTTAATAATGATGAAGAAGAAAAAGAATAAGAAGAAGAGATTGTGTAATTTGAGATCTTCAGTCAATTAGAGTTTGCAGTCAGAAAGTTCAGTAAGGAGAGGACCATTCCAGTGGAAGAGGACATTTGGATGGAAGAGGATATGGATGAAGAGGATTCAGGATTCAGGATTTATAGACTTTGTATTAAGACTTATGGACTTATGAATTGAACTGATAAAACTTCATTTTCGAGGATTTTCTAAAGAAGAGGATTAATCACGGACAATTTAGATTAAATAGTTTGGAAATTTTGGGGTAATGTATATAGTATCATTACATACTCATATGCATCCAACATTGCACATAAAATTATCAAGACCTTCGATGGAGAAAAGAAGAGAGGATTTCCTAGAGGAATGGAACATCGTGAGAAGAAAGGAGATCTGGAGGAGATCCACAGGAGATCTGGAGTTTTGGTAGGTATCATGCATCCATCAGTAACATGTTGCAACACAATATAGCAACGAAACAACATAACAAATCAGATACATACAACACAAACATGTTAGGATACATTGTGTTCCTTATGGAATGAGACAATGTATAAATACTAACAAAATTAGAATTAGCTATAGAATAAGTAAGTACTAACAAGAGATAGTTAGTTACTAACAAAGATTAGCTAGTTATTTAGATAGATGTATCTAGACTAATACACTAATACATTAGGGTTAGTTTAGAATAGTTTAGTAGAATAGATATGGTATTAGATTAGGTTAGAGGATAAGATAAGGTACTAATGTACATTACAGTGCAGATACAACTGACATAACAAAATTGCATTACATGAAGAACATATAACATACTACAGATCACATATCACAAGTAATGTAAATAGTTGTGTAAATAGTATGTGTATATTGTAAATTGTATTACAGTGTAAGTATTGCATATATGTAAAGGGTGTACATGTGTATATTTGATATGTATATTATGTGTACGTACATGTATATATGTATATCATGCATATATATTATGTATATATTGTATGTGTCATGTATATATATGTATAAATGTAAATTCTGTGAATACTTTGATATAATTGAGTTGCAAACATTCAAATGTAATTTGCATAAGGGAGTTTACTGTTTTGTTTTAATTTTGATGTAAAGACTTATGCAACGTTGTGTTAAAATGTTTTTCCAAAATGGTTTGCATTTATTAGTTGGTAAGATATTTCTGTATTAGAATAGGAGTTATGTTTGATGTTTGTTTTGACTTTTATGTTGATATTTCATATTTGCTGTTGATTTTTGTTGGGAATTTTTGCATTGTTACTTGTTTTATGCTTTGAACTATGTAACTGTTCAATGTATTTATCTTTTTACCTTTCCTTGTCGAAATCCCTAGTGTAGGGTAGAGTAAGATAGTGTTAGATAGAATAGAGTTAGTGTATGTTGTTTGTTATTTTGGGTTAGAATTTTAGTTTAGTTTGTAGTGCACAAATACCAAAATTTTGGTAATTTTGGCTTTGTGCAAAGGGGGGAACTGTTATGAGTAAGATTAGATTAGCTAGTTATTAGG